>NC_084737.1:44791138-44941138 GCF_033978785.1 Entelurus aequoreus
TACAAATGAGTTTTAAGATGGTACTTAAATGCTTCTACTGAGGTAGCATCTCTAACTGTTACCGGGAGGGCATTCCAGAGTACTGGAGCCCGAATAGAAAACGCTCTACAGCCCGCAGACTTTTTTTTTGGCTCTAGGAATCACTAATAAGCCGGAGTTCTTTGAACGCAGATTTCTTGTCGGGACATATGGTACAATACAATCGGCGAGATAGGCTGGAGCTAAACCGTGTAGTATTTTATACGTAAGTAGTAAAACCTTAAAGTCGCATCTTAAGTGCACAGGAAGCCAGTGCAAGTGAGCCAGTATAGGCGTAATATGATCAAACTTTCTTGTTTTTGTCAAAAGTCTTGCAGCCGCATTTTGTACCAACTGTAATCTTTTAATGCTGGACATAGGGAGACCCGAAAATAATACGTTACAGTAATCGAGACGAGACGTAACGAACGCATGAATAATGATCTCAGCGTCGCTAGTGGACAAGATGGAACGAATTTTAGCGATATTACGGAGATGAAAGAAGGCCGTTTTAGTAACACTCTTAATGTGTGACTCAAACGAGAGAGTTGGGTCGAAGATAATACCCAGATTCTTTACCGAGTCGCCTTGTGTAATTGTTTGGTTGTCAAATGTTAAGGTGGTATTATTAAAAGATGTCCGTGTCCAGCAGGACCGATAATCAGCATTTCCGTTTTCTTAGCGTTGAGTTGCAAAAAGTTAGCGGACATCCATTTTTTAATTTCATTAAGACACGCCTCCAGCTGACTACAATCCGGCGTGTTGGTCAGCTTTAGGGGCATGTAGAGTTGAGTGTCATCAGCATAACAGTGAAAGCTAACACCGTATTTGCGTATGATGTCACCTAGCGGCAGCATGTAAATACTAAAGAGTGCAGGGCCAAGAACCGAACCCTGGGGAACTCTGCACGTTACCTTGACATAGTCCGAGGTCACATTGTTATGGGAGACACACTGCATCCTGTCAGTAAGATAAGAGTTCAACCAAGACAAGGGTAAGTCTGACATACCAATACGTGTTTTGATACGCTCTAATAAAATATTATGATCGACGGTATCGAAAGCGGCGCTAAGATCAAGAAGCAGCAACATAGATGACGCATCAGAATCCATCGTTAGCAATAGATCATTAGTCATTTTTGCGAGGGCTGTCTCCGTAGAGTGATTTGCCCTGAAACCGGATTGAAAAGGTTCACAGAGATTGTTAGTCACTAAGTGTTCATTTAGCTGCTGTGCAACAATTTTTTCGAGAATTTTGGAAATAAACGGAAGGTGGGAGACCGGTCGGTAGTTTACCATGAGGTCGGGATCGAGGTTAGGTCTTTTGAGCAGAGGATGAATAACCGCTTTTTTGAATGCTAGGGGAACAGTGCCGGAGGAAAGTGATAAGTTTATAATATTTAACACTGATGGACCTAATAATACAAACAGTTCCTTGATAAGTTTCCCAGGAAGTGGGTCAAGTAAACATGTTGTTTGTTTTATCCCACTTACACGCTGTAATAATTCCTCTAATGTTATTTAATCAAAAATAGAGAGACTATTTTGGAGGGCAGTGTCCGTCGTATATACAGTCGTATTTGTGTTAATAGAACCCAGTTGTAGCTGGGATGCGTTGTCTTTAATCTCCTTTCTAATGAGTTCAATTTTCTTATTAAAGAAATTCATAAAATCATCTGCCGAGTGGGTGGAGCTACTGGGAGGAGTCCCTTGTTGGGTTAGCGATGCTACTGTACTAAACAGAAATTTAGGATCGTTTTTGTTGAGGCGGATGAGATTTGAGTACTGTTTAGCTTTAGCTAAGGTAAGCATGCGTTTATAAGTTATTAAACTATCACTCCATGCTTGATGGAAAACCTCAAGTTTAGTCGCGTGCCATTTGCGTTCCAGTTTTCTACATGATCATTTATGAGCTCTAATTTCTTCTGTAAACCATGGGGTGTGCCTTTTAGGGGCCCTTTTGTGCTTTAGCGGTGCTATACTATCAATAATTTCACGCAAGGCATCGTCAAAGTTGTTAGTGAGGTTATCAATAGAGCCGACATAATTTGGGAATGGTGCCATTACCGAAGGCAGTAGGTCAGCAATAGTCATCATTGTGGCAGCATTAATGTTGCGGCCGCTATAGCAGTTATTATTATGATTAGCTTGTTGACAATGAGTCAAAACTTCAAATTTTATAAGGTAATGATCGGACATTACTTTAGTATATGGAAGTATCATAACTTTGGAGGTGGTGACACCCCTGACAAGCACTAGATCTATTGTATTACCGTTGCGATGCGTGGGTTCATGTATTATTTGTGTAAGACCACAGCTATCAATTATGGTTTGGAGCGCCACGCACTGAGGGTCCGATGGGGTATTCATATGGATATTAAAGTCCCCCATTATGATTATATTGTCGGCGTGCGTCACTAGATCAGCAACGAACTCTGAGAATTCACTGATAAAGTCCGAATAGGGCCCAGGGGGGCGGTAGATAACAGCCCCCCTGGCTGTTATCTATATAATATATATATATATATATATATATATATATATATATATATATATATATATATATATATATATATATATATATATATACATATATATATATATATATATATATATATATATATATATATATATATATATATATATATATATATATATATATGTATAAATATATATCCATCCATTTTCTACCGCTTATTCCCTTTAGGGCCACGGGGGAAGCTGGAGCCTATCTCAGGAGGGCGGAAGGCGGGGTACACCCTGGACAAGACGCCATCTCATCGCAGGGCCATATATATATATACAAACCCTGTTTCCATATGAGTTGGGAAATTGTGTTAGATGTAATTATAAACGGAATACAATGATTTGCAAATCCTTTTTAACCCATATTCAATTGAATGCACTACAAAGACAAGATATTTGATGTTCAAATTCATAAACATTTTTTATTTTTTGCAAATAATAATTAACTTAGAATTTCATGGCTGCAACACGTGCCAAAGTAGTTGGGAAAGGGCATGTTCACCACTGTGTTACATGGCCTTTCCTTTTAACAACACTCAGTAAACGTTTGGGAACTGAGGAGACACATTTTTTAAGCTTCTCAGGTGGAATTATTTCCCATTCTTGCTTGATGTACAGCTTAAGTTGTTCTCCATTGTGGTATTTTAGGCTTCATAATGCACCACACATTTTCAATGGGAGACAGGTCTGGACTACAGGCAGGCCAGTCTAGTACCCACACTCTTTTACTATGAAGCCACGTTGATGTAACACGTGGCTTGGCTTTGTCTTGCTGAAATAAGCAGGGGCGTCCATGGTAACGTTGCTTGGATGGCAACATATGTTGCTCCAAAACCTGTATGTACCTTTCAGCATTAATTGCGCCTTCACAGATGTGTAAGTTACCCATGTCTTGGGCACTAATACACCCCCATACCATCACAGATGCTAGCTTTTCAACTTTGCGCCCATAACAATCCGGATGGTTCTTTTCCTCTTTGGTCCGGAAGACACGACGTCCACAGTTTCCAAAAACAATTTGAAATGTGGACTCGTCAGACACAGAACACTTTTCCACTTTGTATCAGTCCATCTTAGATGAGGTCAGGCCCAGCGAAGCCGACGGCGTTTCTGGGTGTTGTTGACAAACATTTTTCACCTTGCATAGGAGAGTTTTAACTTGCACTTACAGATGTAGCGACCAACTGTAGTTACTGACGGTGGGTTTCTGAAGTGTTCCTGAGCCCATGTGGTGATATCCTTTACACACTGATGTCGCTTGTTGATGCAGTACAGCCTGAGGGCTTAGCTGCTTACGTGCAGTGATTTCTCCAGATTCTCTGAACCCTTTGATGATATTATGGACTGTAGATGGTGAAATCCCTAAATTCCTTGCAATAGCTGGTTGAGAAAGGTTTTTCTTAAACTGTTCAACAATTTGCTCCCGCATTTGTTGACAAAGTGGTGACCCTCGCCCCATCCTTGTTTGTGAATGACTGAGCATTTCATGGAATCTACTTTTATACCCAATCATGGAACCTACCTGTTCCCAATTTGCCTGTTCAACTGTGGGATGTTCCAAATAAGTGTTTGATGAGCATTCCTCAACTTTATCAGTAATTTTTGCCACCTTTCCCAACGTATTTGTCACGTGTTGCTGGCATCAAATTCAAAAGTTAATGATTATTTGCAAAAAAAAAAAGTTTATCAGTTTGAACATCAAATATGTTGTCTTTGTAACATATTCAACTGAAAATGGGTTGAAAATTATTTGCAAATCATTGTATTCCGTTTATATTTACATCTAACACAATTTCGTATATTAGTATAGTACCGCGATACTAATGAATCATTTTCGGTACGATACCGCCTCTGAAACGTACCGGTCCCGCACCCAACAACCCCCCCCCCCCCCCCCCCCCCCCCCCCCCCACACCCAAATTGAAGTCTTGGAATAACCTACAAAATTGATACCCAAATGTGTGGTATCATCCAAAACTAATGTAAAGCATCAAACAACAGAATAATAAGTGATTATATATATATATATATATATATATATATATATATATATATATATATATATATATATATATATATACAGTACAGGCCGGAGGTTTGAACACTCCTTTTCCTCATTCAATGCGTTTTCTTTATTTTCATGACTATTTACATTGTAGAATGTCACTGAAGGCATCACAACCATGAATGAACACAAGTGGAGTTATGTACTTAATATAAAAAGGTGAAATAACTGAAACCATGTTTTATATTCTAGTTTCTTTAAAATAGCCACCCTTTGCTCTGATTACTGCTTTGCACACTCTTGGCATTCTCTCGCACCAATGCTAGATTTAACATGCACTTTGCTATATTAAAATAAATAAAAACACTATGAGGTCAGATTCGCTGGCAAAAAGGCTGCAAAAAATAATTGCAAAAACTTCTGGAAAGAAATAAGAACAATCATTAATTGCAAAACATCTCTACCATTGAATGCATACATATTAGGGTTGTACAGTATACCCGTACTAAAAAATGTACTGTGATACTAATCAGTTGCTAACAGTATTATACTACCTTCGAAAAATACCTGTAACGTTTATGCTGCTGTGCGGCGGTGACTACAGAGCCGAGGCGCATGATGTTGAGTGTGTCAAAACGCACACACAAAGTGCATACAAGAAATAACATCGTACAGAGAAAGAATGGCAAAAAAAACCCCTTCATTTCTACAGTTAATAAGGAGGGTGCGTGAAGTGCAATATGAAGGTATTTGGGCTTCAGTACTAACAATAAAGGTGACACTTTAAACAGGGAGGTACCACGCTGCAAGTGTTGCTTTAAAACACGCCTCGCCAAATGTGTTTGCTTTAAACATTGGTAAACATTTAAATAATAGGCATTCAGATTTGCACAAGGAGTTATAAAGAGTAACAGGTTCAATGTGTGTTTTATCTTTATCTATGTGTGTTTTGCCTGCTACATGGCTTACTTTTCTCCACAGTTTTGTTTTTAGTATTTGCTAATAATTGTATTTTTCTTAAAGCACAAACCAGGATTGGCAACCATAAATCATGAAACATATATACACACACACACACAAATATATATATATATATATATATATATATATATATATATATATATATATATATATATATATATATATATATATATATATATATATATATATATAAATTTCATACTTTTGTAGCGAACAGGATTTCTGCCATTCGCAAAACATCTGAAGTCACACAATGGCGGTACATTAATACCACTCAAAATCCTGCAGACAAAGCCTCAAGAGGAATTAAAGTGGATGAGTTACTGACTCACAAAGGATGGATAGAAGGCCCTGAGTTTCTGAAGAAACAAGAAGAAGAGTGGCCAGCTGATATGTTGGAGTATGGGATTGCAGTGGAGGACCCTGGGGTAAAAAAGTAGCTCAGCACCAATGTAGTTATTGTTGATACTCCAAGTGCTACTCACCAACTGATCACCTACTTCTCTGACTGGAAACAGTTGAAGAGGTCAGTTGCCTGGATACTGAAAATAAAGAGGACTCTACTGGAGATGAGTCAAAAGAGAAAACTATTAAGTGATAACGAAATAGATCAGGAAATAATGCACATTAAAGCTGCACTAGGAAACCAAACTCTTACACCTGATGATCTGTCAAAAGCTGAGACAGCCATCATCCACTTCACTCAAGAGCAAAGATTCCCACAGGAACTTGCTTTATTGAAATCTGGGAAGAGTAACGTGAAGAAAGACAGTTCTATTTACAAGCTGGACCCCATTCTGGAAAACGGTTTGCTCAGAGTAGGAGGGAGATTGAGTAAAGCAGCAATGTCAGAGGATTCTAAACATCCCATTATCCTCGCAAAAGATCTCCACATCTCCGCTCTGATACTAAAACACATCCATGAACAACTGGGACATGGTGGGAGAAACCATGTACTCTCCAGGCTAAGAAGGAAATATTGGATCAAAAGTGCTAATGCAGCCACCAGAAAAATCATTTCAAACCGTGTCTTCTGTAAACGCCATAGAGGTCAATTGGGCGAACAGAAGATGTCAGACCTACCTGTAGAGAGGATCGCTGCCGACCTACCTCCATTTACCAACGTCGGAGTTGATTATTTCGGCCCGGTTGAGGTCAAGAGAGGTCGTTCATTGGAAAAGCAATATGGGGTTCTTTACCTGTATGGCATGTAGAGCAGTTCATTTGGAAGTCGCCTACTCATTGGATACCGATTCTTGTATAAATGCTATACGTAGGTTCATTTGTAGAAGAGGACCAGTCTCTCATTTAAGGTCTGACAATGGAACCAATTTTGTTGGTGCTGAAAGGGAGATGAGAGAAGCACTCGCTGCTCTAAATCACAGCAAAGTACAGTCGGCATTTCTGGAGGAAGGAACACAGTGGAGCTTCAACCCACCAACAGCCTCTCACCATGGAGGTGCATGGGAGCGCTTGATTCAGAATGATCCGACGAACATTGACATCAGTTCTACGACAGCAAACCCTGAATGACGAAGGATTTCAAACGGTGCTGTGTGAAGTCGAAGCGATCCTGAATGACCGCCCCATAACAAGGTTGTCTGGGGATCCCAATGATCTAGAAGCCCTCACTCCCAATCACATTCTGACCATGAAAGGAACACCAATTTTACCACCTGGATTATTTGAAAAATCAGACCTCTATCTCAAACGAAGATGGAGACAAGTCCAATACATCTCTGACCTATTCTGGAAACGCTGGTTAAGAGAGTACTTACCTTTGCTACAGGAGCGGCAGAGGTGGAGCAAACAGGAGAAGAAGTCTCGTCCCAAATGACATTGTACTCATTGCAGACAATACCGCTCCACGTGGCTCTTGGTTACTTGGAAGAGTCATGGAGACTTATCAGATAAAAAAGGATTGGTGCGTTCTGCTAAAATCAAAACTAAAACAAGCACACTGGACAGACCAGTTACAAAAATTTGCTTGCTGCAAGAAGCTGAAGTGTAATAAAAAAAAACCACACATTCAAAGACAATTATTATTTGTTTATTTATGGCTCCATTGTTATTTATTTTGAATTGTTCATGGCATCCTGCCCTTCTCAATTGGGGGCCGGAGTGTTGAGCCAAAAATCCTTATTTGTTTATATTGTTTTTATTTTTATTTTCTCTAAATTGATTGTTGGGTTCAGCAGGTTTAATTTCCTTTTTCGGCAGATTGCTCCGCCCACTTCCTGTTAAAAACCAGGAAGTGTTTGACAGGGAGGGGACTGTTGCTGTGGTGCAGTTACCATGTAGCCTCCATAAATTGGGCTCAGGTGTGAGCATGGGAGGGCGATTGGAGGACAAACAGTTTTCAACCGTGTTCGTGTTCGTGTTCGTGTTCGTGTTTGTGACGTGACGTGTCGTGTCTTGCCCGTGACAATGCTGTGACATGTGCCATTCAAGGTTAGCATATTTTATGTTATATAACTTACATTTGATTTAATTTAGATAGCTGGAATAAACGGATTGTCATATCCAAACACAGTTCTACAGTACTGGACATTCTATCATTTACACGCGTCAAACTGGTCAACACAGTTGCCCTCGGTACCAGCCCAAAGGAAAGGGCTGTACAGTTACTTTTCACAGTAACACATTACTTTTTGGTGTAAGAACTGAGTTAGTAACAGAGTTACTTTTGAAATAATTTAACTAGTAACTGTAACTAGTTACTGGTTTTCAGTAACTAAACCAACAGTGACAGCCACTCACAAGTACTCACATGGTGTGGTCAGATGATGATTTGGGGTCAAAAGGTGACATCATGGAGGATATCAAAGTGTTGGCACAGTCACAGGTTATACATGAAATGTACAGCAAACAAAAAAAGAAACACACTTTTGACCTGCTTGCACAACTGCACTGTCAGCCAGGCTTCTGTTTAGAAAAAAGAGAAGCTATCCCAGCATGATGAAAACCAGAGGCCGGATATGACGAGGAGCACTCGAGAGTAGATGCACTAAACTAAAGAGACAACGCACAAGACTACAGAGGGTGCTGAAAAGACAATCATGAGGCAGGGCATCAATCCATCCATCAATGTTCTAACCGCTTGTCCCTCTCGAGGTCGCAGGGGGTGCTGGAGCCTATCCTAGCTGCACTCGGGCGGAAGGCAGGGTACACCCTGGACAAGTCGCCACCTCATCGCAGGGCCAACACAGACAAATAAAGCCTTTAAAAAAAAACACAATAAGATGGCCTTAGGGAAATCAAATGAACAAAGTTGAGGCAATGGATGTGAGGCTTTGACAGTGAGTGTAGGGAGGAAGTGGCACTGACAGGCAGTCATGTGACAAGCAGGCCAACCAGAAAGTCGTGTCAAGGAAGATAAGAATCAAGCACATGTTTACAGAGGAAAAGAGGTGGCAGTAACAACAAGGATGTAGATCTGTACATTTCCTGGGCCTGCTAACACAGAAGGCAGTGTTAAAGTGCTACTAGAAGCGCTCAGCATCCCCTGGGAGTTGGGGGGGGGGGGGGGGGGGGGGGGGGGGGGGGGGGGCACAAAAGAACCCTGTCCTATTTGTGACCTATTGAAAGAAAGCCCTGATGAGGAAAATAGCATCCGTATGCTGGAAATGCTTACCTGAACAAGTCTCAAGTTACAACTAGCTTTGTTGTCTTCAAAACCATACAGTTGGTGCACCTTTGGAGGACTATGCAAAAACAAAAAACAAACAAGGTAACATTTATAGTTTTGGCATTATTGGCATCCACCCCTTAGAATCATCATAGCACCACAATCTGTTTGTCATCCTGCATGAACCAGGATATTAATATAACCCGGGCTTCTACAACGTGTATTGTTGTTAATAGTTCAACCTAGTGTTGTAACGATACCAATATTTTGGTACCGGTGCAAAAAAAATGTCGGTACTTTTTTAAATAAAGGGGTCCACAAAAATTGCATTATTGGCTTTATTTTAACAAAAAAATCTTAGGGTGCATTAAACATATGTTTCTTATCGCAGTTAAGTCCTTAAATAAAATAGTGAACATACTAGACAACTTGTCTTTTAGTAGTAAGTAAACAAACAAAGGCTCCTAATTAGTCTGCTGACATATGCAGTAACATATTGTGTCATTTATCATTCTATTATTTTGTCAACATTATTAAGGACAAGTGGTAGAAAATTAATTATTAATCTACTTGTTCATTTACTGTTAATATCTGCTTACTTTCTCTTTTAACATGTTCTATCTATACTTCTGTTAAAATGTAATAATCACGTATTCTTCTGTTGTTTAATACTTTACATTAGTTTTGGATGATACCACACATTTAGGTACCGATCTGATACCAAGTAGTTACAGGATCATACATTGGTCATATTTAATGTCCTCATGTGTCCAGGGACGTATTTCCTTAGTTTATAAACATAATATACATTTTTTTTAAACGAAAGAAGATGTTGTGATGCCAAAAAATATTGATGTAATCATAGTAGAATCGACTAGATACGTGCCTGTACTTGATATCATTATAGTGGATGTCAGGTATCGATCCACCAATGGCGTTTGTTTACATGTGGATGCTGGTGAGCTATGGTGTGTAGTGAAGCATGTTTAGCTATTCCTCGTCCTGCAGGGATGATACTTGTAAAAAACATACTTTATTTGTCGCCATGGAGACAAGGATTAGTGATTTAGAAGTACCGTAATTTCTGGACTATAAGCCGCTACTTTTTCCCCCCGTTCTGGTCCCTGCGGCTTATATAAGGGTGCGGCTTATTTACGGCCTGTTCTTCTCCGACACCGACGAAGAGGATTTCGGTGGTTTTAGTACGCAGGAGGAAGACGATGACACAATGATTAAAGACTGACTTTTCATATACCGGTAGGCTGGTTATTTTTATAACGTATAGGCGAGCACTTTGTATTACTTTGCACCGTTGTATTATTTGTACTTTGCACGAATGCTGTTCGCCATGTCAAAGATTTGAAAGTTTGATTAAATGATTGAAAGATTTATTGTTAATAAATGGGACGCTTTGTGTTCCCCAAACAGTCATCTCTGTCCCGACAATCCCCTCCGTGGTAGCAGGAACCCCTATATACTACGGTAATTACACATCAAAACCCTGCGGCTTATAGTCGGGTGCGGCTTATATATGGAGCAATCTGTATTTTCCCCTAAATTTAGCTGGTGCGGCTTATAGTCAGGTGCGGCTTATAGTCCGGAAATTACGGTAGCTAAAACACTGCCGACGGCGGATGGACGTTAGCCGCTAGCTAGCTAGCCATGTCTTAAAGCGCCTCTTCCTGAGGGCGTTTCAGTGTTATAACTTCATCTTTATCGTTTGTTTTTAAGCCAAAATGCGTCCGCTTGTAAGTACTCTGTGATTGTGTGCTACCGAACACGCTCCTCTGCTCGTAAACCAGCAATGTCATGACGTAACGACGACGCGGGGGGACCGGTACCTTTCAGAGGCGATATAGTACCGAAAATGATTAATTAGTACCGCGGTACTATACTAATACCGGTATACCGCACAACCATAGTTCAACCTTACCAATGGTGGCTTTTGCATCTATGTGGTGCCAACTAAGTTATGTGTCATCATGACATGAGCGGATCTTGTGATATTTGCTCCCTGCACATGCATGTGACAACACCTTCTTGCTGCGTACACACACACACACACACACACACACACACACACACACACACACACACACACACACACACACACACACACACACACACACACACACACACACACACACACACACACACACACACACACACACACACACACACACACACACACACACACACACACACACACACACACTCAGGTTCCTGTAAGGCAATGTTGTTCTGTATAACTCCAACATCTGATTTAAGCGGATATGAGCGAATAGGCCCTTCAGTGCATGATGTCGGTGCTTTATGTATGGACGGCACACACAGAGCTACAACTGAAGGGCATGTGTCCTCACAAGCAAACATGAAGAGGAAGTGCAATGGCTGCTACTTTGCATCATAATGTGGATTTCAGTTTAAGGCACTCTGTAGGGAGCCGTGCACCAGATCAGGCACACGAGCGGCGTACTGTACAAAAGGCGGAAGCGTCTTTTAATGACATCAAAGTGAGTATCACGCCACTTGAAGGGCTGCGTGTGGATGCATTAATAACGGATGTGTGTGCGTGTGTGTGTGTGTGTGTGTGTGTGTGCGCGAAAGAAAGAGCAGGCCAGTGTTGTATACATATACACTTGCCAAGTCCACTCTTGAGATGTGAAGAGCTACTCTGTGTGTGTGTGTGTCTGACAGCCAAGTGTCACCGGTGTTAGCATGCCAAAGAACTTGTGTTTCTCAGACGCCATTAGCATGTCCTGCCAAGTGCCCACCTTTCACTCACACACACACACACACACACACACACACTCATGTTTAATTATGTGTCTGTCAAACATTCACATTGAGCCTAAAAGGGACACACTTTGTCACGTGTTACCACGAGAAAGCAGAAGTAGTTTGTAAAACATCAGCGGAAATCATTAATGGCGTATGAAATGTTGCTTTATTTATTACTCAGCCCTTTCCTGCTCTGTCATTGCAGAATACACCACAAGTTCTGTTTCTCTCTGATGGCTATTGGTACACGCTTCTTTTTGCTTTTTACAGCAGAACACACAGGTTTGATTCTGCCCACGGTTGCGTCTTGTGTAAGCATTACACTACATCATCATGCAATTGTCTCGCTGTAAAAACAGGAACAAACCAATAGACAGTTGTTTAGTCATTTTTCGCACGCACGCACGCACACACACACACCCACACACACACACACACACGCACACACACACACTCTCTATCTCCCTCTTGTATTTGTTACCTTCTTGAGACCTCCGAAAAGTGCCTCTCTGTTTAGTAGGACCACCCTTTGAAGACATATAAAGATGTGTGTTTACAACATTAATAATATATACATACTATGCAAATATAAAAAAGCTGGTTGTGAAAAATGAGTTGGAATTTCACAAGAAAAATGTCACAATTTCACGAGAAAAACTTTGAATTTTGGCAGTATTATAATAAAAGTCGTAATTTTACTCAACGCAAGTCAACATTTTACAAGAAAAACTGAATATTTGTGCAATATTATGATAAAAGTTGGAATTTTACTCAATAACAGTCGCAATTTTACAAGAAAAGCTTAAAATGTTGGCAATTTTATGAAAAGAGTCGTAACTTTACTAGACAAAAGTCACAATTTTGTAAGAAAACTTTTAAAATGTTGGCAATATTATAATAATAATTGAAATTTTACTTGGCAAATCTATGACAAAAGTCATAATTTTACTCAAAAAATGTCTCTATTTTACAAGAACAACAAAAAAATTGGCAATATTGTGATAAAAGTCAGAATTTTATATCACAAATGTCACCATTTTGGATTAAAAAGTAATAATTTTACATAAAAAAGTAATATTTTTACACGAAAATATAACAATATTACAGAAACATAAAGAATATGAGAAATTATTCCCAATTTTAAAAGAAAAACGTTGACACATTGTGAGAAAAAGACTGCTTTTAGTTAATTTATTTTTGGGGGGAATTTTTTGTTTGTAGTTGGTTTTAATATTCATTATTTACTTCAAGTTATTACAGTATGTCTCGATATACATATTTATTTGATTTTTTTAAATTATTTTTGGCCAGAGGGGGCACATTTCAATGTTTACACACTCTTGTTATCTCTTATGTTAACCACAGGGTGAGCACTTTTAAAACCAACACACAGTCAATTTGAAAAATCCTTCCTTTTTGGGACCACCCTCATTTTGATAGATTTAACCACCAGGGGTGCAAATAAGACATTCTCTATTAGATGCAATGGTTTTCCGTATTGGGAACATGATTTCGGTCCTCATATGAAAGGTACTTTTCCTTTTTGTCTCAAGAAGGGACGGCGTGGCGAAGTTGGTAGAGTGGCCGTGCCAGCAATCGGACGGTTGCTGGTTACTGGGGTTCAATCCCCACCTTTTATCATCCTAGTCACGTCCGTTGTGTCCTTGGGCAAGACATTTCACCCTTGCTCCTGATGGCTGCTGGTTAGTGCCTTGCATGGCAGCTCCCGCCATCAGTGGGTGAATGTGGAAATAGTGTCAAAGCGCTTTGAGTACCTTGAAGGTAGAAAAGCGCTATACAAGTATAACCCATTTATCATTTAAACACACACACACACATTCTTGTATTTCTTACCTCCAAAAAATGTCACAATTTCACAAGAAAAACTTAGAATTTTGGCAGTATTATAATAAGTCGTAATTTTACTCAACACAAGTCAAAATTTTACAAGAAAAACTGAACATTTGTGCAATATTATGATCAAAGTTTAAATTTTACTCAATAAAAGTCAATTTTACAAAAAAAAGCTTAACATTTTGGCAATTTTATGAAAATAGTCGTAATTTTACTCGACAAGTCACAATTTTATGAGAAAACTTTAAAATGTTGGCAATATTATAATAATAATCTAAATTTTACTCTGCAAAATTACGACAGGTCATCGTTTTATTAAAAAAAATCACTTTTACAAAAAATTGGCAATAGTGTGACAAAACTCAGAATTTGCATTAAAAAGTAATAATTTTACATGAAAAAGTAATAATTTTACGAGAAAATATTGCAATATTACAGAAACAGAAAGAAAATGAGAAATTGTTTCCAATTTTATAAGAAAAAAGTTGACACATTGTGAGAAAAATAATGTTTTTAATTCTTTTTTTTGTAATTGATTTTTAATCTTCATTATTTACTTCAAGTTATTACAGTGTGTCTCTATATACATATTTATTTATTTATTTATTTTAAATTAATGTTGGCCAAAGGGGGCGCATTTCAATTTCTGTAGAGTTGGGTGTCATCAGCATAACAGTGAAAGCTAACACCGTATTTGCGTATGATGTCGCCTCGCGGCAGCATGTCAGTACTAGAGAGTGCAGGGCCAAGAACCGAACCCTGGGGAACTCCGCACGTTACCTTAACATAGTCCAAGGTCACATTGTTATGGGAGACGCACTGCATCCTGTCAGTAAGATAAGAGTTAAACCAAGACAAGGCTAAGTCTGACATACCAATACGTGTTTTGATACGCTCTAAAAAAATATTATGATCAACAGTATCGAAAGCAGCGCTAAGATCAAGAAGCAGCAACATAGATGAAGCATCAGAATCCATCGTTAGCAATAGATCATTAGTCATTTTTGAGAGGGCTGTCTCCGTAGAGTGATTTGCCCTGAAACCGGATTGAAAAGGTTCACAGAGATTATTAGACACTAAGTGTTCATTTAGCTGCTGTGCAACAATTTTTTCGAGGATTTTCTAAATAAACGGAAGGTGGAACACCGGTCGGTAGTTTACCATGAGGTCAGGATCGAGGTTAGGTCTTTTGAGCAGAGGATGAATAACCGCTTTTTTGAATGCTAGGGGAACAGTGCCAGAGGAAAGTGATAAGTTTATAATATTTAGCACTGATGGACCTAATAATACAAAAAGCTCCTTGATAAGTTTCCCAGGAAGTGGGTCAAGTAAACATGTTGTTTGTTTTATCCCACTTACACACCATAATAATTCCTCTAATATTATTTCATCAAAAAGAGAGAGACTATTTTGGAGGGCGGTATCCGTCGTATATACAGTCATATTTGTGTTAATAGAACCCAGTTGTAGCTGGGATGCGTTGTCTTTAATCTCCTTTCTAATGAGTTCAATTGTCTTATTAAATAAATTTATAAAGTCATCTGCCGAGTGGGTGGAGCTACTGGGAGGAGTCCCTTGTTGGGTTAGTGATGCTACTGTACTAAACAAAAATTTAGGATCGTTTTTGTCGAGGCGGATGAGATTTGAGTAATATTTAGCTTTAGCTAAGGTAAGCATTCGTTTATAAGTTATTAAACTATCATTCCATGCTTGATGGAAAACCTCAAGTTTAGTCGCGTGCCATTTGCGTTCCAGCTTTCTACATGATAATTTATGAGCTCTAGTTTCTTCTGTAAACCATGGGGTGTGCCTTTTAGGGGCCCTTTTTTGCTTTAGCGGTGCTATACTATCAATGGTTTCGCGCAGGGCGTCGTCAAAGTTGTTAGTGAGGTTATCAATAGAGCCGACATAATTTGGGAATGGTGCCATTACTGAAGGCAGTAAGCCAGCAAGAGTCATCGTTGTGTCAGCATTAATGTAGCAGCTGCTATAGCAGTTATTATTATTATTAGCTTGTTGACAATGAGTCAGAACTTCGAATTTTATAAGGTAATCATCGGACATTACTTTAGTATACAGGAGTATCATAATTTTGGAGGTGGTGACACCCCTGACAAGCACTAGATCTATCGTATTACCGTTGCGATGCGTGGGTTCATTTATTATTTGTGTAAGACCACAGCTATCAATTATGGTCTAGAGCGCCACGCACTGAGGGTTCGATGGGGTATTCATATGGATATTAAAGTCCCCCATTATGATTATATTGTCGGCGTGCGTCACTAGATTAGCAACGAACTCTGAGAATTCACTGATAAAGTCCAAATAGGGCCCAGGGGGGCGGTAGATAACAGCCAGGTCGAGAGGTAGCGGTGTGACAGACCTCATAGTAAGCACCTCAAACGATGTATATGTATTATTTAGGTTAGGGGTAAGGTTAAAGTTTTCATTGTTTATTAGTACATTGCATAGCATATACATACTATGCAAATATAAAAAAGGTAAGCTCTTAGTTAATTTTTATTTTTTGTTTGAAATTTGTTTTTAATCTTCAATATGTACTTCAAGTTATTACAATATGTCTCTATATACATATGTATTTATTGTTTTAATTAATTTTGGCCAAAGAAGGCGCATTTCAATTTCTTACACACACTTGTTATTAAATATGTTGGCCAGAGGGGGAGCACTTCAAATTTTTACACACACTTGTCAATTCATATGTTGACCGGAGGGGGAGCACTTTTAAAACTGACACAGTCCATCCACCACCTGGGGTGCAAATGAGACATTCTCTATTAGATGCAATGGGTTTCTGTATTGGGAACATGATTTCGCTCCTAACTTGTTCACTGGTCCTCATATGGAAGGTACTTTTCCTTGTTGATGTCTCAAGAAGGGTAGAAATACAAGAACACACACACACACACACACACACAAACACACGCACACACACACACACACACACACACACACACACACACACACACACACACACACACACACACACACACACACAATTGATGTTGCAGATTTTTTGGAGGATATTTAAAAACATTTTGAGGCATATTCTAAGTTTTTTGGTCCTAAATTAGGCATTTTCAAGCATACACATTGCTAAATGAACAGACATCAATACCAGAGCAGGATTGGCCACGATAGGAGACCAAACCAATCAGTGTGCTGTTCACAGCCACTGATTGACTAAGCCTCAGTCAGCATTACTAAATTGGAATAAAAGTGTAGAGGTGACTAATGGGTGGTATTTCCTGTCTAAAGGGCTGTCATATGTTGAAAAATGTATTTAGAAGATCATAAACAGTTATTTTATGCTCTAATTGTGAACATATTTGATTTATAATTAATCATTCCTACTTTGCTGAAATGTATGTATTAAGTTCATGTTCAATCAAGAGCAATTGTATTGAGTGCATGTAGTGCTTGTTTGCTGCACACCAAGAAGTTATTCATCATTTTTAGGATTTGACTATTCAGCTTTCTTCTGCTTGGAGTTACAACGTATGTTGCTATGAAGACATTCCATTGCAATTTTATGAATAAAACAATATTACATATATTTCAAATTGCAAATAATTGTAACTATTTTTTTCTGTCTTTGAATGTCCAGCATCCAATAAACGTCCTCCTGTTTTCAGTATCAATGTGGTTACTACTGTCAAGCAAGAGTATAGTATTTAGTTTTTTAAACCAGTGGTCCCCCACCACCGGGCCGCGGACCGGACTGATTGGTACTGGGCCGCACAAGAAATAAATAAATAAATATTAAAAAAAAAAAAAATTTAATCAACATAAAAAACACAATATATACATTATATATCAATATAGATCAATAAAGTCTGCAGGGATGCAGTCCGTATGCACACATGATTGTATTTCTTTGTGAAAAAACCCCCCCCCCAAAAAAACCCTCCCCCCTGGTCCATGGGACAAATTTTCAAGCGTTGACCGGTCCGCAGCTACAAAAAGGTTGGGGACCACTGTTTTAAACTATAACATTTTCTTAAAGCACAATAAATTATTTGTGAATTCTGGAGAGGAACAATTTATGGGACGAACGCCACAGGACTGGAGCAGCTCTGATTCAATCAATCTATGTCAAAGACTCATTTTATATTTTTGCTGGATTCTGGGACAACATATTAGAATGTAGAGTGAAATAAGAGTGAAAAGACAGAGTGAAAAATTTGTGGGAATATTCTGTGTACTGTTTTGGCAACGGTGACTCAGAGGAGGCCGAGTCTCAGACATGGAGACAATAAACCTCTTGTTTGGGGGGCATCAGAAGGGACATACTATTTTTCTGTCAGCTAAAGCGGACACGGATTAGTGTTGTTTACAGCAGGGGTATTCAACTAACTTGTTTTGGAGGCCACACTTCCAGAAAATTAAGAACCTGTGGGCCAGACCTCTCCCTTCAGTATTTTCATTTTAGATATTCCTGAGAACCAGAACTATATTTGATTTTGGTCTGTTTGTTTTGTCAGAGTCACAGGAGTACTCTGCTGTTTTTAAGGACCTGCTGCACTAAAGTGAGTCAAAGATCATCTCTATGACAGCACTCTAGTGTTTTTAAGGATCTGCTGCAAAAATGTGAGTCTGACAAGTTTTTTTTTTTTTAAACCAAACTCGAGCCCACCAGTTAAACAGCCTAAGGGATGAAAAAGAGAGGACCTAAAATGGAACCTTAAGGAACATTTCTAGTATAGTAACTAAAGAAGTTAAACAAACTGAATGCATCTGAAGTTAAAGGCCTACTGAAACCCACTACTACCGACCACGCAGTCTGATAGTTTATATATCAATGATGAAATCTTAACATTGCAACACATGCCAATACGGCCGGGTTAACTTATATAGTGCAATTTTAAATTTCCCGCTAAACTTACGGTTGAAAACGCCTTTGGATGATGACGTATGCGCGTGACGTAGCCAGTGAAACAGAAGTATCGGTACCCCATTGAATCCAATACAAAATAGCTCTGTTTTCATCTCATAATTCCACAGTATTCTGGACATCTGCATTGGTGAATCTTTTGCAAATTTTTTAATGAACAATGGAGACTGCAAAGAAGAAAGTTGTAGGTGGGATCGGTGTACTAGCGGCTGGCTGTAGCAACACAACCAGGAGGACTTACTTGGATAGCAGACGCGCTAGCCGACGCTAGCCACCGACCGCACGGATGATCGTGGTGAAGTCCTTCGTCCTTCCGTCGATCGCTGGAACGCAGGTGAGCACGGGTGTTGATGAGCAGATGAGGGCTGGCTGGCGTAGGTGGAGTGCTAATGTTTTTATCATAGCTCTGTGAGGTCCCGTTATACTAAGTTAGCTTCAATGGCTTCGTTAGCAACAGCATTTTTAAGCTTCGCCAAGCTGGAATGCATTAACCGTGTATTTACATGGACATGGTTTAATAGTATTGTTGATTTTCTGTCCATCCTTCCAGTCAGGGGTTTATGTATTTTGTTTCTATCTGCATTTGAGCCCGATGCTATCACGTTAGCTCCCTAGCTAAGTTAGCTTCAATGGCGTCGTTAGCAACAGCATTGTTAACCTTCGCCAGGCTGGAAAACATTAACCGTGTATTTACATGTCCATGGTTTAATAGTATTGTTGATCTTCTGTCTACCCTACCAGTCAGGGATTTATTTATTTTGTTTCTATATGCAGTTAAGCACGATGCTATCACGTTAGCTCCGTAGCTAAAGTGTTTTGTCGATGTAATGTCGTGGAGATAAAAGTCACTGTGAATGTCCATTTCGCGTTCTCGACTCTCATTTTCAAGAGGATATAGTATCCGAGGTGGTTTGAAATACAAATCCGTGATCTACAATAGAAAAAGGAGAGAGTGTGGAATCCAATGAGCCAGCTTGTACCTAAGTTACGGTCAGAGCGAAAAAAGATATGTCTTGCACTGCATTCTAGTCCGTCACTCTAACGTTCCTCATCCACAAATCTTTCATCATCGCTCAAATTAATGGGGTAATCGTCGCTTTCTTGGTCCGAATCGCTCTAGCTGCATTGAAAACAATAGGAAAATATGAGGAGGTGATCAACTGACTACGTCACGCTACTTCCGGTAGGGGCAAGGCTTTTTTTTATCAGAGACCAAAAGTTTATCGTCGTTGTTCTATACTAAATCCTTCCAGCAAAAATATGTTATATTGTGTTTTTTTTTAAATTCCAGCGAGTTAATCCATTTTGGGGGGAGTTGAGGGGATAATTATGATGCGTTTGATGGGTAAGACTTCCCTCAGTCTTACGGCCTGAGGGAAGAAGCTGTTACAGAACCTGGAGGTTCTGCTTCGGAGGCTGCGGAACCTCTTTCTAGAGTCCAGCAGGGAAAACAGTCCTTGGTGGGGGTGGGAGGAGTCTTTGCAGATTTTCTGAGACCTGGTCAGGCAGCTGCTTTTTGCGATCTCCTGGATAGGAGGAAGAGGAGTCCTGAGGATCTTTTCCGCAGTCCTCACCACTCTCTGGAGAGACTTCCAGTCTGAGGCATTGCAGGCTCCAGTCCAGACAGAGATGCTGTTGGTCAGCAGGCTCTCTATAGTGCCTCTGTAGAATGTGCTGAGAATTGGGGGGAGGGAGCTGTGCTCTTTTCATCCGACGTAAAAAGTGCATGCACTGCTGAGCTCGTTTTACAAGAGCTCCGGTGTGTAGGGACCAGGTTATATTGTCAGTGATCTGCACCCCCAGGAACTTGGTGCTGCTTACCATATCCACTGCTGTGCCGTTGATGAAGAGTGGAGTGTGGCTGGACTGGTGCTTCCTGAAGTCGATTATGATCTCCTTGGTCTTGTCGACATTCAGGACCAGGTTGTTGGTTTTGCACCAGTCAACCAGATGTTTCACCTCTTCCTTGTAGTCCATGTCATTGTTGTCACGGATGAGGCCCACTACTGTCATGTCATCCGCATACTTCACAATGTGGTTAGTAGTGGACCTGGCGCAGCAGTCATGGGTCATCAACGTGAACAGCAGCGGACTCAGGACGCAGCCCTGGAGGGAGCCAGTGCTCAGGGAGATGGCACTGGAGGTGTTGTTGCCCACTCTCACAGACTGGGGTCTGTCTGTGAGGAAGTCAATCAGCCAGTTGCATAGGGGGGTATTGAATCCAAGGAGGGCCAGTTTGCTCCACAAATGCTGCGGGATGATGGTGAATGCCGAGCTGAAGTCCAGAAACAACATCCGCACGTGTGTGTCCTTTCCTTCCAGATGTTCTAAGCTCCGGTGGAGTGCAGAGGAGATGGCGTCCACTGTGGAGCGGTTAGGGCGATAAGCAAACTGGTATGGGTCGAATATGGGGGGAAGTCTGGAGACAATATATTCATTTACCAGCCTCTCGAAGCACTTCATTATGCTGGGGGTGAGTGCAACGGGGCGATAATCAATGAAGGAGGAGATTGTGGGTTTTTTAGGCACTGGAATGATTGTGGCCGTCTTAAAACATGATGGTACTACAGCCTGGGTCAGCGAGATGTTGAAGATGTCTGTGAGAACCCCAGCCAGCTGGGCAGCACATCCCTTAAGCACCTTTCCCGGAATGTCATCAGGTGCCGCTGCTTTCTGGGGCTTCACTCTCCTCAGTGTTTTCCGGACATCCGCTGTGTCCACGTTGAGCGGCTGCTCATCAGGGCGAGGGATGGATTTTCTCGCCGGAGTGGTGTTAAGTGCCTCAAACCTCGCAAAGTAGTTGTTTAGGTAATTTAGGAAGCTGATACTGTTATCACAGGGACGGGGGGCAGCTTTATAGTCCATAATGACCTGTATGCCCTGCACCATTCGTCTAGTGTTCGTGGGGTTTTCGAAGAAGTCCTGCACTTTCTGACTGTGAGCACGCTTTGCAACCTTAATGGCACGGTTCAGGTTAGCTGAACCCCATATATAAAGATATAAAGAACATAAAAACACTTTATTTATTGAATCAAAATGATTGAAATTAAACGATTTGCATTTGGTAACATTTCAAACAGCTAAAATTATGCACAAAGCAAACTATAACCTGCTACCCAGGAATGTACAACAATTCTTCTCAACTAAAGAGGAGAAATATAACCTGAGAGGAACTTAAAACATTTGTATACACGTACATAGGCGCCGATCTACAATTCTGCCAGAGGGTGCTCGGACGGGGGGTAAATCTGCATGCGCGGTTTTTGCTTGGTGGTGAGAAAGAATCAATCCCACGTGGGTGCTCGGCATTGTTTGTGGGTGCTCGGGCCCCGAAGCACCCACGGGATCGGCGCCTATGTGCACGTACAACATTAAGACCTTTAGCATATCAGTATGTGGAATTAAACTATGGAATGGATTAAGCAAAGACGTTAAACAATGTACTGACAGTGTTGGGTTAGTTACTGAAAACCAGTAACTAGTTACAGTTACTAGTTACTTTATTCAAACTCAGTTACTTACACCAAAAAGTAATGCGTTACTGTGAAAAGTAACTATTTAGTTACTTATTTTTTTCTTCTTTTTTTTTTAAAGTTCCCATTAATGCCCTTTTAGCCTTCATTACAGTACTGTTATTGCACTGGAGAATAATACAATGTGTTGATCAACTTGACATGCATTTGCATCACTGAACTCTGCTAAGCAATGTGGTCTACATACAACACACAAAGACAAAGATATGTTTCAAAGGGCCAATTTATTTCAAGCCAGAACAAATTGACAAAATTATTTTTAATAGCTGCAACATAACATACATAAGTAACAAACAGCATAATAACAACATGTCACAACATAGCTCTAAACCTGGCTTCACCCAAGGAAGGCACACATGACATACACAAAGCCTAACTAGGCATTTTCTCTCTCTCAAGGAATTCTGAAATAAAATCATGTCTGAAGCCCAGAACCCTCTACACCAGGGGTCACCAACCTTTTTGAAAACAAGAGCTACTTCGTGGGTACTGATTAATGCGAAGGGCTACCAGTTTGATACACACTTAAATAAATTGCCAGAAATAGCCAATTTGCTCAATTTACCTTTAACTCTATGTTATTATTAATAATTAATTATATTTACACTTAATTGAACGGTTTAAAAGAGGAGAAAACACGAAAAAAATGACAATTACATTTTTAAACATAGTTTATCTTCAATTTCAACTCTTCAAATTCAAAATTCAACCAAAAAAAAGAAGAGAAAAACTAGCTAATTCGAATCTTTTTGAAAAAATTAAAAAAATAATTTATGGAACATCATTAGTCATTTTTCCTGATTAAGATTACTTTAGAATTTTGATGACATATTTTAAATAGGTTAAAATCCAATCTACACTTTGTTAGAATATATAACAAATTGGACCAAGCTATATTTCTAACGAAGACAAATCATTATTTCTTCTAGATTTTCCAGAACAAAAATGTTAAAAGAAATTCAAAATACTTTGAGATAAGGTTTCAATTTCATTCTACAGATTTTCTAGATTTGCCAGAATATTTTTTTTAAATTTTAATCATAATAAGTTTAAAGAAATATTTCACAAATATTCTTCGTCGAAAAAACAGAAGCTAAAATGTATTTATTATTCTTTACAATAAAAAAATAAATTTACTTGAACATTGATTTAAATTGTCAGGAAAGAAGAGGAAGGAATTTAAAAGGTAAAAAGGTATATGTGTTTAAAAATCCTAAAATCATTTTTAAGGTTGTATTTTTTCTCTAAAATTGTCTTTCTGAAAGTTATAAGAAGCAAAGTAAAAAAAATAATGAATTTATTTAAACAAGTGAAGACCAAGTCTTTCAAATATTTTCTTGGATTTTCAAATTCTATTTGAGTTTTGTCTCTCTTAGAATAAAAATGTCGGGCAAAGCGAGACCAGCTTGCTAGTAAATAAATAAAATTTAAAAAATAGAGGCAGCTCACTGGTAAGTGCTGCTATTTGAGCTTTTTTTAGAACAGGCCAGCGGGCTACTCATCTGGTCCTTACGGGCTACCTGGTGCCCGCGGGCACCGCGTTGGTGACGCCTGCTCTACACATTTCCCCAGTTTTCCTTTAGAGAAAAGGAACGATTGGCTTGGCCCACTAGGATCCCTCATTATGTTTGTTTCCATGTTTATGTACTTACTGTCCACTGTGTCCAGGTACGTGGAAAATGTTTTCCGTGTCATTTGCTGTTTGACGACGGTATCATGCTACGTAGCTGCCTGAAAGCGGGCTACTCCACTGTAGAAATAGCCTGCATGTCTTCTAGTACATACGCTGCAATGGCTCTATCTATGTTGTCCTGGCTAGCAGTCCCTCCGTTAAAATCCTTAAATGGTGGTGGTGGAGGTGAAGTGGCATCAGAGTCTGTGTCTCTCTTTACTAGCTTCGTCGAAGCATGTTGCTTTTGTAGGTGTTTCAGCAGATTTGAATTGCTGTTTTGGGCAGTAGATAGGATCTTTGATCCAAGACACAACTTACATTGAACTAAAATGTTCTTTTATTTGTGCTCGACAAAAGAAAAGTAGTGAGAATATCTCCAATGTTAAGAAACTTGACTGCGGCTCCGCCATGATGAACACTTGGGGTGCAACGGATCAAAAAACTCACGGTTCGGATTGTTTCTCGGATCAGAGTCACGGATTGGATAATTTTTCGGATCAGCAAAAAAGACAAAAAGACAAGACAAATAAACAGAACTTTTGTCTTTTTGTTTAGTAACACTTTTAAATTATCAAATTAAAATATATAAAATCAACTTAAAGTGCACAAGGCGTAATATCTTCCTTTTAACATAATGAATGAAAAACAGTGCAACATAAAAAGGCATTTCTCCTTTCTTTAAACTTGGACCAATGACCATTAAAAAAAACAACTTAAAGTGCAACATAAGAAGGCACATCATCTTCCTTGAAACATAGATAGTGAAATAAAGTGATGCTGGAGTGATGCTGCTGTCTTCCACACTTGGAGCCATGGATTGTAGAATCCTTGTTTTCAGTGGCAGGATCATTGATACAGATGGTGAAGTTTCAGTGCTCAGTAGAGATGTAACAGTTTTGAGGGGTTTAAGCACCTGGGGGACCTCCTCTGCCACTCTCACATCATCATCAGACAGGTTGATGATGTCTTTGACATTTGTCTTCAGGGTCTTGTGGGTCAATGCAGAGTATATAGCTGCCTGCTGCTCCAACATATCATAAGGGGTAGTTCGACCTCGTTAGGACATCATGTATGAGCTTATGAGTAGGCAGCTTTAGCAGTTCTTGCTTTGTCTTAAGCACATGAGCAGCTGTTGTGCTTGGGTGGAAGTAGGAAACCTCCTTCCTGATCCTCCCAAGGAGGCGCTCCATCCTATTGACTGAAATGCCCTTCTGTGATGCCAAATTCACTACATGTGCAAAGCACCTATCTGTGGTCCCAGTCCTGCCTCATTCACTGCAATTATTTGATTTTTGGCATTATCACTTGTGACTGGGATATCTTTATCTTCCATTCCTCCACTGCTTGTGTCAGTACCTGCGCAAGGTGACTCTCGTAGAGGGGGCGTGTCGTCTCATCTCCCAGTCTGCTGTGATGAAGTGAGCGCTTATCGTCACATAGTTCCCCTGGACGTCCACCCTTCTGTCGTGAGCGTAACAGATGACAACTTTTTTCTTCTCCTGCTCATAAAGATCTGGCAAAATATTATCGCTGAAGTGGGTGCGCGACGGGATGTCGTAACGTGGCTCAAGCATGTTCAGCATGTGTTTGAATCTCTCGTTTTGCACATGGGAGTCTGCACCTATAAACACACCGATTAAATGGCGCGGGGCGTTCAAGCTCCTCCGTTACTCCGCTCGTCATGACCACGCTGTGTGTGGACTGAACGTGCGAACAACTTCTTTTTATTTTTCATATATCAAACCGCGGATCACGTGTGTGCCGAACTGAAGATGTTGATCCGTTGCACCACTACTAAACACAGACATGCCCCCCCCCCCTCCCCTCCCCACATCCACACCCAGAGCGCGACTCTATTCTTCTTTCCCTTGTGACACAGAAAGAATCAGAAGGACGACACCGCAACTCTCCAATAAAACACTCAGATCTTCTGTTTCTTGCCGATACTACATTAAAAAAAAACGTAAAATAACGCAGTAACGCATCATGTAGTAGCGGTAACGGAGTTACTGAATATAAAAAATAACGCGTTAATTACTAGTTACCGCCGAAACTAACGGCGTTACAGTAACGCGTTACTTTGTAACGGGTTAGTCCCAACACTGTGTACTGATATGATCCGGTTTAAGAGGTTGTTCAAATTATAAGTGCTTACAAAGTACAAGGAAGAATTATGAGAAATACCTTCAACCTTATTGAAAACAAGATATTCTTCATCTCAGTATGTTTATCACGACTGACTTAGTTATATATTGCTAGAACTGCTGTATTAATCACTCACTGATGTAATTGTGTTACAAAAAGAAGACAGTAAATGAATATATGTATTTGTAAACGCTCAGAAGTGGGGAAAGGGTTAGGATAAAATAAGCTTTGCTTCTTCCTACTCCTTTTCGGACATGATGTAAGGAGAAATGATGTGAAATGATGTGTGATGTATTATTGCTGTGAGTGTGTTCATGTTCGAAATAAACTAAACTCAATCAATCAACCACCATCTTTCAGTGCAGAGTGTAATTCTGTAAGTCAACCCACGTTACGCACAAACCACGTTACGCATTAATCATATAGCCTACTATCATGTCAATACACAAAGTAAAAAATCATTACATGTAATGCATTATATTGTGCCAAGCAAATACTACCCCATATGTGCCTGATGTACATACAGTACCAGTAACCGCAATTAAACATGCTAATGTTGAAATGCATTTCCTCCGTGTATCAGCATATTGAGAACAAAATAGGCACGGACACTACCCATATCCACATAGGGACAAATATATTTTCGACAAATAAAACCTGTCAGTGGGAATACACAACATCTGCGGTCCCCCCAAAGGTTTCTCATTGTCATCCCATTGGGTTGAGTTTTTGCTTGCCCTGATGTGGGATCTGAGCCGAGGATGTCGTTGTGGCTTGTGCAGCACTTTGAGACACTCGTGATTTAGGGCTATATAAGTAAACTTTGATTGATTGATTGTGTGATGGTGTTTCGCTCCTAAGCATTCGTTGCATGAACATAATAGCTTTGTTAGACACAATCATAGACTGTATTGGACAATATAGTTTAAATACCAAATGTCAATTTCCATTTATTACAAATAGCAAGAAAACTTTGATTCCTTACTTACCTCAAGGAGGAAATTAGCAAGTTTGGCGTCAGATGAAAAAATCGTCTCCGCCTTCAATCGTCTCCATCTTTCCAAGGCATCCCCGATACAAATTTTTGTTCCTGGCTTTGTCATGAATAAGTTGGTGTCATTTCCGGGCCGGATTTGGCCCCCAGTTGAAAAAAACTGCTATACAGGCTTTTAGTTTTCATACATATTTCACATTGATGTTTCTTTTAGAGCAGCAACATCCAAACTGTTAAGATGACCCATCCTCACTCTTGTCTACATTGTGACCTGAACTCCTCTGCGTGCAAGCTTCCATTCGCAGCGCAATGCAACCACAATATTATTTGAGATAATTAAAAATGGAGCCGCTAAACCACACCGAGAGGCTCGGCGCTGGTGTGGACCTCAACCCAAACACACACAGAGAGAGCTTGCATCTTTACAAGTTTCTTTTTATTGGTGTACTTTGACAATAACAATGATGGTATAAAAGAAAATCCCCATCATACAAATTTCAAGAATCAAAAGAGAAATATGTCAATACACAAACAGATCCACGTAAGGCTGACATCAAGTTTTGACATGTGTTTTTTAGTGACCAATTCATAGAGCATGCCCCTCTATACAATGTGGGACAATATATTCCATATTTAGTGGTCTGTTCCTAATTTTTCATTGGTTCAAATTCCTCAAAAAAAAAAAAAAGTGTAGACTTTGGAGTAGATTGTGTTGTTAGTTTAGGTGCCAGTATTTTTCATCGCATTAAAAGCACATGGTGGTAATGGCAAACAACCCGCTACCTTTTAGTGCAGCTCACTCATCTACACCCCGACTGTAAAACACAACTTAAGAGGACACCGGCCTTGATCAGGGCGGGTGCCCACCTCTGCCATGATAAGTCTATAATCTTCGACTCCAGCATTTCAAGAGCGGGGAGGCCACTTACATGCAGAATCAGCTGCAAATGTGAGAGGAATCCAAATTTTGGGGGGATATTTCCATTTCTTGTGTTTGAAACAAGGGTGTGCTGTGAAGCAGTGATGTAAAAAACATTGATGTCGCTGTGTAAGCTTCACTTTAGCACTTAAATGGCACCTGGTACCAGCCAACCCACTCCAAATCCTTGTTCTTTATGCTACCATCTGTAGTAAATTTAAGACCTTGTAGATTTTCTAAAACACTACACACGACAATATTTACAATGATTTTTTTCTTGATATGCACTTATTTCAATTTAAATAACTGCTTGTAAAAAAAAAAGAAATTAAAAAGTTGTGTGAAAAACACTGCAATAAATTAAGAAGCTTTTAAGGCTGCCAGTTTTGTCAGATGCCCAAGAATGGTTCCTTCATTCAAACTGGCATTGAATGGATCAGAACAGGTGAGGTTATGATACTGTGAGCAGCAGGCTCGGTCATATATATATATATATATATATATATATATATATATATATATATATATATATATATATATATATATATATATATATATATATATATATATATATATATATACATACATACATATATATATATACACATTTACATATAAATACATATACATATGTACACATATGCATACTTAAATATATATATATATATATATATATATATATATATATATATATATATATATATATATATATATATATATACACACACACATACATGTATATATACAGTATATATATACACATATATATACATACATATATATACATACATACATACTCAATTTCCTGTTTTAGATCAAAGCATGAGAGTGCGACTGATTTAGAGTTCTTGTCTTCATGGCAGAACAAAATATTTTGTTGAATATGCTGCTGCTTGTTCTTCATTGATAAAGCTCAATGGTGACTTAATACAACCAATCATATCACTTCAATGTCAAATCTTCATGTGGCGCTTGTTACCTTAACCACTGTTTCTCTAGTCTATTGAGCTTTTAATTTAAAGCAATGATAAAGTAAAACATATACAGTGTATCACAAAAACATCAATAAAGGAACCTGCTCAGTTGCTCACTACTTGGCTCCATTAAATCATCAGTGCAGAAAAGGAAAACTCTCCAAAAACTTTTCTTTATCTGGAGTGCGGTTGCACCTCTGGAGGTTTTTAGCCATTTCACTCAAACACGCATGAAAAAACTTTTGATGCTTTGTGTAAATGTCGCGAATGTCTAGGAGCATCATTGGGCACCTCCTTAGCAATTGGTTAAGAGGTAAAAACGTGCTTCAGCTTTGCCACACTGCACCACAACCAAGTCTACTGATGGTTTAGCAGGTGGTATCATGTCTCCAATTGCACAGATCAAATACATCATAGTCGAGCATGTACCTCCAAATATTGTGATGGGTTTTAAAACCCAAAACAAAAATGTGTTTTTGCATGTCAGTTGGAATGAAGTTACAGGGATGACTGTGGTCACATGTTCTTCAAATTGTTTCCAGCAAGCACACAGTAGACTCTCCCTTTCTCTAAAGGTCAGCACCATTGATTATCACTTTGCTTGAAAGGAGGAGCTCAATGAAACACGTGGACAGACAACATTTATTACGCTCTCTTGCTCCTTCTGCGGTTGTCACACAAAATGGCGTCCTCAGATGCGTCTGCTATGCAGATTAACGCACACCCATCCTAAACTGGTCCCAGTCCATTTCATCAGACATGCCATCTGCATGAAATGAAACAGTTGCCAGGTTTGAACACAGATCTGAACCATACAACCCCTACATAACTACATGTGACTACATGATTCAGTGCATCTAACACAGCCCGTCATACCGCAACTTCTATGTTGTCGCATCAACTGCAAACAATTTGAAAAAATAAACCAAAAAAAAAAAATCAGCAACAATTACTCAAAATAATTCTTAAAAGATCAAATAAATAAGAGGTCCAGCCTCAGTGGGAACACAACAGTAATTCATCCACACACACACACACACACACACACACACACACACACACACACACACACACACACACACACACACACACACACACACACACACACACACACACACACACACACACACACACACACACACACACACACACACACACACAAATAACATATATCTTAAGAAATCCTTACAAGGCGATTTGTGTGAAATGGAATAGTTGTGTGATGAGGACATTGGGGAATGTCTACAATTTTTTCTCGATTTTTCTCATCATGTTCAGGGTGGGATGGTCCATTTAAAGCACACAGAAAAAAAGAAAAAAAAAGGGCAATTATTCGACTGCTGTGTACCATCAGAGTGTCAGGCAGTGTCAGTGCACAATGTCCGACTGCACGCCACCCAACAAACAAACAAGAAAGACCCAAATGAGAGGTAAAAGCAAAGCTCTATCAGATGTGTATATGTAAAAATGTAAGTAATCGGAAGAGGTTTCAGTTTACAAAAAATAATAAAGGCAGCCATCAATACATTAAGAGATACAGTAATCACAGAACCCCGTAGTGCAGGCGGGCCGGCTAACGGAGGCATTAACATTATGCAATCTAACAAATAACAAATCAAAAGCTTCTGTAAACACCATCTGGACAGTGACAGCAATCAAGTCCTATACCTCCGGTTCACACGTATGATAATGGAGGTGACAGAACAATTTCTCATTCCCAGGTCTGTGATTACACGCCGCAAACAAAATGGGGTCTAAGGTCATCCCGTCACTCTGATTCTGATGACATGACAACAACTATCTATTTGCATCAGCTCTCACCATCCGACTTAGACAGGTTCCCAAAAGACATTGTTCTTTACTGGGTGGCATGTTGACTTAGGGAAAAGGTGCAACGAATACAACGTATGCATATGCAGTCCTTCCCTCTCTGTCAAATGCGAGGATATTGTAGCACCTGTGCTATTGCATCTGTATCATGAGGCAGTCTAAATTCATCTGTGTGATATTACAGCTTATTGCTAACAGGAGGAGCGATGCTCTCCCACACACAGTCACTCGCTGACAGCCAGGTACATCCAAAGCAACAACACAAATATCACAGTCTTCGAATGGTATGTTCACAGGGTAAAATATAGTTGTAAAAATGAGCAAGATATTAATATATTCTAAATTTAGCATAAACTATCTCACATATAGATGATTGAAAACACTCACTCTTCATAGAATTTTCTCCCGTTCTCTTCACTTGTAAATTTTGGCATACCTTTTGCAGAACCAGCTGCAAGCTTCCACGCGGTAAAAGGTGTGTGTGCATGTGAGTGGGTACATGCAATTTTTTTTAACCGGACTACTGCATTTGTGTAAGATGTGCAAAAGCAAAAAATAAAAAATAAAAGACCACGGCATCATCATCACCTCGCGAGTCAGAACTGCTGCGTGCGTACATAAGTGGCAAGTGAGTTTCACGGCCTGTTTTATGAAACATATGTAAATGAAATCGCAGGGATGACATCTCTTCGGACCAATTAATGAATCAATGGATGTTGAAGGCCAAAATGGTGAAAAAAGGCATGTGGACGTTGAAGACAAGATAAGCCCAGATGAGTGGAGTGATGGACTGTGGCACAAACAAGTGCAGCATTAACCCTATCGTCTTATATGTTTTATCCAACACATTTTTGGAGCATTTTGAGTCTTCGTACTTTTTTTTTTTTTTTTTTTGCATACCCACAAAAGAAATACAGCAAGAATCAACTAAAACGCGTTTCAGCAGTGCGCAACTGGTGAGATATGGCTGACGTCCAGAGAACTTTTGATTCCCAGGTGGTTCTCAGTCCAGCTGTGTCTACATCAGTAGTCGGCTACAGGTGCAAGGTTTCTGCTCAAGCTGACCGTGATGTTGGTGTAGAGAGGTCTCCTGGACACCAGGGGGGAGTAGTTTAAGTTGTTCAGACCATCCACTCTTTGCCTCTCCTTTGAGTGGCGGAGAAGACTATACCTGTGAGAGCAATCAAACAGTTTTTTTTTTTAGAACAGATTTTACTTTACACTTTATACTTTAAAGGGGATCAATGATGATTTTGGATTTTTGGTGTAAATTTTGCTCCACATTCGCTTTTATAACCTGTTATTTTGAGTCCGTCTGCAAGATGTTTGTTTGTGGAGAAGTTTCGAGATTGCGAATGAAACCAAGCCCTAACCTTTTCAAAAGTATACTTCATCTTCTGAAAATGTATACTGGTAAATATGTACCGGTACTTTATCTTCAGAACTATCGTCACTGTGATTTCATTCCAGACATTGTCAAAAATGAACTTCATAAACATATAGATTCACCAGGTCACAACATTAAGTACAGCTGGACACTCGCCGATCAATGCAGAGCACCATAAACAAGTTGCTTTTAGTGACATGCAATTATGTCACTGCATGTCGTACATCTGCATTATGCGCATGCCTAGAATAGATGAAAATAATACTTTAGCGTACGTTCTCTTGTGTTTCCTCAAACTCAGCTGGCCTCGTACAAAGCCTCCCCACCCCCCAATAGCTTAACTTAATACCCAAATAAGTACATCCATCTCGCTGTGACATCACAATGTAACCATACTGCAAAACCCCATGTGCAGAGGCACCCAAAACTGCATGCCAGCGCACGCCCAATAGCATGAACCTTATGAGTATACAACATTTTAACAACATTTATAAGTCACACAAAAAGAAAATCGTCATAGGTCCCCTTCAAAAGTATTGATTTTAACCAGTTTATTCTATTGTTGAGAATGTATTGGTGGGAATGCAACAATTATTTCCACAGTGAGGTCCTCGAGCTGTATGTCACATGCAAAGTCTTTAAACAAGTTAGAATTCTCTTAAAGTCATTGCTCGGGTGCTTTTCATGTGACTGGCTCACATGTCTCAAAGCTTCATTCAAATTATTGTGTGGGTGTGTGTGTGTGTGTGTGCGTGCGTGCGTGCAAAGAAGGTTTGTATTCAATGGCACCGACCTTCCCAGGAACTGGACCTCTCCGCGATGGTGGTGTTGAATGGACTTGTAGCGCCCCTGCTCTCCATGTGGTCTGCTTACGGTGTAATTGGCATACAGCACCCTACAAACAGATTTTGTGCTTACTGATGCATGAAGTCCAATCTGTTGCATTGGTGACCCTAATTAGCGTATGTTCATAGAATGCCTACTTGCTCATCTAACAATATGATATTGCACTACAATTAAGGATGGTTACCTTTCACATTTAGATCAATACGGTGCCTTTTCCTGGTACCTGGGAATCGATACTAGTACTCAACAATACCAATTTTTGATACTCTTGTGTGTGTCCGTATGTTTAGAAATGTTAATTGTTTAATAGTGAAACCCCTTTTTAATTTAACATTTAACACTGAGTTGATGATTATAATTGTGCTTTCAAGTTGTTATACATTGTGTTTTTACACCTCTGAGTCTCATCTGCAAGTATCATCTAGTAGACTTTGCATAAAAATGTATGTAATTACAAGACGTTAGACGGCAGAAGTGTGTAGGCTACGATGTTTTATTAGTGATTCCCAGAGCCCAAAAAAAGTCTGCGGGCTATAGAGCGTTTTCTATTCGGGCTCCAGTACTATGGAATGCCCTCCCGGTAACAGTTAGAGATGCTACCTCAGTAGAAGCATTTAAGTCCCATCTAAAACTCATTTGTATACTATAGCCTTTAAATAGACCCCCTTTTTAGACCAGTTGATCTGCCGTTTCTTTTCTTTTCTCGTCTGCCCCCCTCTCCCTTGTGGACGGGGTGGGGGAGACACAGGTCCAGTGGCCATGGATGAAGTGCTGGCTGTCCAGAGTCGGGACCCGGGGTGGACCGCTCGCCTGTGCATCTGCTCGAGATGGTCTCCTGCTGGCCCCACTATGGACTGCACTCTCATTATTATGTTAGATTTACCATGGACTGGACTTTCACAATATTATGTCAGACCCATTCAACGTCCATTGCATCCGGTCTCCCCTGGGGTAATATACATATGCGGTCCTCTCCAAGGTTTCTCATAGTCATTCACATCGACGTCCCATTGGGGTTGTGAGTTTTTCCTTGCCCTTATGTGGGCTCTGTACCGCGGATGTCGTTGTGGCTTGTGCAGCCCTTTGAGACACTTGTGATTTAGGGCTATATAAATAAACATTGATTGATTGACTGATGTTTTGCCATAGCCAGTCTTTGCTAGTAAGATAAATGTGTCAGTCTTGTCTTTTGTTGAGCCCTACAACATGTTTATACTGCAAGTATTGTACTTAGTACACACCAGTTTTTGTATCTTAGTTGTAGTTTTGATCACCATATTTGGAGGTGTTGCAATCGCCATGTAAAATTGCAAAAATTGCAGATGCTAATTGAAAATCCAATCCAATGTAGATTAGCATCAAGCTCGCACATTTTAAAAAGTGTAGCCTTACTTTACTTTGGAGCGCCTTCTTCTTGCTTTGCTGGCATGGAAAATTGTAACATTACCTAGAGCAGTCCTTCTCAAATAGTGGAGGGGCGCAGTGCGATGCTAGAGGGGGGTGAATGTGACCTCAGGGAACATGCTTTTTTTGCCGTACCAGAATATGATGAAGCATATGTATCACTTTACTTCACTGTTACCACGATGGGAGACGAGGAAAGACCGGTGTGTTGTTTCCTTTAATGTTAATAAGCTTAAAATGTTATGCAGAGGCATATTTTCTTCTTCCTCAGGCGGGGGCGTGACAGAAAATATTTGAGAAGCACTGACCTAGAGGCAGTGCTAGGGTAGTTTCCCGGCCAAGTGCTTGAGCTGGTGCCAAGAGTGCAACTAAACGTGACGTCACGTGCAACAAACGTGTCAAAATATTCTCGCGTTTGTTTTTATGTTAATCGGTACCAATGAAATCAAGCTGTTACCTAAAAAAGTACCAAATTCAGTACCCATCCCTGTATACAATACACAATTATATTGGTAATCAAGAGCCACTGTGTGTGTTTTTCCTCAAACTTGTATGTACAGCTACATGCGCTAAGAAAGCTATGTGATAAGGTAAATGGAATTGAAAAATAATACAGTACACCCAGACTATTTGGCTTATCCAGCTCTTGAACATTCTTAATGTCATATTGACAGCCTGCTGCAGCAGTACAGTATGATAGGACAGGGTCTCTGTATATTTATGTGTGTTCTCACCTGCTCCAAAGGTCATCGTCTTCTCCTCCCCAGCCCCAGAATGCATTAGGAAATCCATTAATCTTTTTGAACTGTCCCACCGTCATGCCACTGACACCGCCAAAGAACTCATTATACGGAAGCCTTATAGAGAAAATTTTGACATATTAAAAGTATATCAATCATGGACTGCACTTACTTACTCAATACTCCATAGGAAACTGTATCAGGACTCACATGTAGGAATACTTGTCAAGTTTGACTGCAAAGTGTCTGGGCATGTCAGTGCAGCCATAGTAGTTCCTGTCATTCTCCATGAGGTGGTCAACGTCATGGAAGATAAGACAGTCCCAATTCAGGTCCTTCATGGCCTCCTTGTAGCCCACGTTGAACAACATTGCTCTGTTAAATGGCTCCGTGCCAGCCTGGACAGGAGGTAGAGACGAGTCATTAACATGGAGGGTTGGGTGGTTACAAAGGTGAACCTGCCAATACCTGGATGGGAGCGCATACCTGCTCAATAACATAAAAGCCAAACTGGAGCTTCTGTTTCTGTAGCACTGGCACCAGATGTCTCAAGAGGATGGGCAAGTGCTCGGGTCGGTTCCTGAACGGGATTAAGATTGCCACCTAAGGCCACACAAAATAGAAGAGATGTGAGCCAATAGGCATGTGTGATTAAAACACAGAAATGCATTGACATCTGATCATAAATCACAGCGGACGCAGGAGGGCATGTGATGTCAACTGAAAGATGTGTTGTTGATTTTATGCGGATGTGGATGTGTTTAAAATCCTATTTTAAGCTTCTTTTGGAGTTGAATAAAAAGCAAACAGTCACATGAATAACAGCTTATACATAGACTGCCTATTGTTAGTTGCGAGTGCTATTATTGTTCTGTAAGAGAGATCATTTGTTTTGTCAGAGCATACACACAAGGCAGATTAATGCATGAGACAGACAGATGTCTGGCAAGACTGTGCAATGTGGCTCATAAATAAATGGCGCTGTACGTGATCAGAAATCAGCTACTTCCTGTACAGGAATGTGGATTTTTGAAGAACTGCTGGGAAAATCCAAATAAACGCTTGAACACTTGAGAGAAGTAGAAGCCAAGAGTGTAACACACCATGCACACATGATTAAATAAAAAAAAATAGCATCCTTTACACAAGTGTTTAAGCTGTTAACTATTGCGTTATGGCTTCTGAGTAAATTAACAGTATGTTTTTTTGGTAAATGTTCCTATGAAGTGACACGGTTACCTTCCAACGGGGTAAACAGTCTTTGGGCTCCCAGTAGCCTCCTGAGGCAATAGTAGACTCTTGCTCCATCAGTGATCTCTCCACATCCTCCAACGACACTTCACTCATATTCACCTCCAATCTACCTTCTGTGGTTAAAAAACAAATCAAATTTTGGATAATAAAAGAGGAAGGAAACAACAAAACAGATATGCATTGATTACTAATAGATGAGTGAACGAGCATGTAGGAGAGGAAAAGAGCAACACTAACAGTTGAGTGATCAGGAGCATAATTAGACAAATTTAGCTTCTGTGGAACGACAAACATTTGTAAGTATCATCAATCACTGCTGAAATAAAACACCACCTCTCCACCACTCTAAAAGTCATTATTTTAGAATAACTGAAAAACTGATTATATCTCTTAGAACTCAGTAACTTAACTTCCGTTCCTCTTTTTTAATACAGTCACATTAGGGCTGGGCGATATGGGCGAAAAAGTATATCTCAATGTATTTTTACTTAAACTGGATATTTGATTTATATCTCGATATATTTTCCGGTGAAAGTATACATATAAAGATATTCATTTTTGAGCAAGATTCACTGAAATTGAAGTGAATGACAACTGTAATGTAAACAGTCAGTGGCACTTTTATTAACTCAGTTAGTAAAGATGGGTATTAACAGAACAGAAAAGATAATGTTTAAGTAGCACATTAAACATTCACAGAATTACGAAATGTAAATAAAATAGAAACATATTATTTCTACGTAAAATAAATAACATAGCTGTGCAAATAATAAAAAATGTATCAAACTCAGATAACAAATACATTTGCAGAAAGGCACTTTTTAATTCCCAGTCGACGATGTAATGGACTGTCACACATGTACGGTTCGGGTCAGTGCCAAGTAAGTGACTTGACTTAATTGTGTGGCTATGATCTTCGTCACTTTGACATACATTTTTGGCAGCATTTCCCGTTCGAAATATGCCTGGCTTGGCAACTCGAGAACAGTTTTGATTTGGGCTTACATGGTAAACAACTCAAATGAATGTTTTATTCAGGCGCATATATTTGTCCAAATCTGGCCAAGTAGACGCAGTGAGTTTGCTGGACGTTGTCTACATTGCTAAAAGAAAAATGTAAAGAGGAAAATCCCTATGCCATCTTCCACTAGTTTTTTTAATATATAAATCACCCGCTTGAATATTCCCACTCCTCTTCTACGACTCACATAAACCACATAAATGAATAATTACAAATAAAGTGTACCTTATGATTATTCTAAGCATGCAAATAAAGTAAACAGTCCCATTTTGGCTGAATAAACAAAAAGCACCTTCCATAAAATGTAAATTACTTAAACAGCATTTAGGCTCCTACACACAAACTGTCGCAATTTGTAACAAAATATAGTATTTTCACTTGTATTAGTTGAGGTTAGATGGGTCTTAACTGCGCTAATATTTGGCATAAATCCAAGCAGCTGTGTGCATTCATCTACATATTTACATGTGCACAACAGAGGAGCTCGGTAATTTATGAGAGTAGTGTATGTGTGTTTAAGACAATGGCAACGTGTTGGCTGAGTGATGTCAGTGAGTAAGTGGGCGAGTAAAAGAGAGAGAGGTAGCGCTGCACTAAGCAGTAGAAGAATGAACAGGTCCAGTTGTGTCCTGCAAAACTAATGATAAAGCAGATTGTCACAAATCGGCAGCATTATTACCTGTCACTATTTCCACTCCTTGTGCAGATCTGAATGCTTATTAATTAAATGTTTACCTAAGTTTGAAGGAAATGTGGTAATACTAATCGCCACATTTGGCGAGGCGTGTTTTAAAGCAACACTTGAAGCGCGACGCTTCTTTGTTTAAAGCGTCACCTTTGTCGTTAGTTTTGAAGCCCAAATACCTCCATATTGCGCATCACGCACCCTCTTTATTAACCAGTAGAATTGTCGTTTTTTGACATTCTTCCTCTCCAAGATGTTATTGCCTGTATGCACTTTGTGTGTGCGTTTTGACTCACTCAACATCATGCGCCTCAGCTCTGGAGTCACCACCACAGATGAAAGAAGGGTACCGGTACTTTTCAAAGGCAGTATAGTACCGATTTCAATCAATTAGTATCGCGGTACTTTATTACTACTGGTATAATGTACAACCCTAGTTTGGAAGTACATATACACCTACTATTTTGGTTTATTTTGTCAGAAAAACTAATGTCAAATCGACACCAATTTCACACACGTCCGCACACGTCCGTGGTTGCAGTTATCGCGCCCGTTGTTTAGTTGGCCATTCTCTCTGTATACACGACTCTGTGGACAAGTAAACAACAGGCGCCATATGTTGGGTACCTGGGATGTGTGCGGCCTCAGCATGCAATTGTTTTCCTGACAAATAAAACAAAATAATGAGTCAAAACATAGTTCTTAACATACTCCAGCTCATAAACTTACAATACAACAAGCATTTATTTCCTCAAAGTAGAATTTTGTGGCTATTTTGTGGCCATATTTGATGCATTCCGCCACTAAATTAATGCAGTGTTCAGTGACCAGCGGGCTTCTGACAAGCTCCCGCCGGCGCAATGTACGTCAGAAAATACAGACCGACCAAAAATAAAAACGGAATACCCTCATTTTGCCAAAAACCTCATTAGCTTGGGACCAACAATTACGGAACATTTTAGACTTTTGTGTGAAGTACGGTACATCCGGAAAGTAGTCACAAAGCTGAATTTTTTTCCACATTTTGTTATGTTACAGCTTTATTCCAAAATGGAATAAATTCATCTTTGTCCTTGAAATTCTACAGACAAAACCCCATAAAGACAATGTGAAAAATGTTTTTATTCTTATTTAATTTTGCAAATGCATTGAAACTAAAAAAAAAACCTGAAAAAACACATGTACATAAGTATCCACAGCCTTTGGTCAATACTTTGTTGATGCACCTTTGGCAGAATTACAGCTTCAAATATTTTTCAATACAATGCTACAAACTTGACACACATTTCTTTGGGCAGTTTCACTCATTGCTTATTGCCCATTTCTGCTTGCAGCACCTCTCCATCAGTTTGGATGGGAAGTGTTGGTTTTCATCTAGGTTTTGTCTGTACATTGCTGCATTCATCTTAGTCGAGTCAGGGAGGTGACTCTGTCAGAGCAAATTCCTCTGTGGAGAGAGGAAAACCTTACAGAAGGACAACTATCTCCGCAGCAATCCACCATCAGGCCTATATGGTAGAGTGGCCAGACGGAAGCCATTTCTTAGCAAAAAGTTTGTCAAAATGCACAAAGGACTCTCAGACCATGAGAAACAAAATCTCTGGTCTGATGAGACAAAGAATGAATGCCAGGCACCACTAATCGTCAGGCCAATACCATCCCTACAGTGAAGCATGGTGGTGGCAGCATCATGCTTATGGATGTTTTTTAGCGGCAGAAACTGGGATACTAGTCAGGATACAGGCAAGGCAAGGCAAGTTTATTTATAGAGCACAATTCGTACACAAGGCAATCCAACGTGCATTACGGAAAATTAAAAATAAAAATATAAAATCATGTTTTAAATTAAATTCAGAAAATACAATAATCAAAAAACAATCATATTTAATGAAAATAAATCAAATACTTTAGATAAAATACTTTCAGTTGTCATATGCACAATTAAATACAAGTGTTTTCAGGCTGGATTTGAACATTGCCAACGTTGAAGCCCGCCTCATATCTTCAGGAAGACTATTCCAGATTTCAGGAGCATACAACTGAAACACAGTTTCACCATCTTTGGTCCGGATTCTAGACACCAGCAGGACACCACTCCCTGAGGTTCTCATGAGCTCAAGGCTCAGTGGATTGTTGGAAGAAGAAATTCGAAGGAAAAGACCATTCGTGCCCCAGCCGATAATGTTCCAGATGAAGGTTGATATTGATCTGGACTATCTTGCCAGTTGTGCTGAATACAGAGTTATTGATAATCAGTTTTAAGCGCACAAATGCAGTGTGAAGAGGTTTGTGTACGCTTTATTATTTGCCCTAATTATACCTGCTTCATTCTCTTTCTTCTCATTTGTATTTCGTTCGGAAGTCCAAATTAAGCCGGCGTTCAACATTTACTTAGCTGCCTTCTTAAATAAATCTGTTTCTTTTTTCTCCCATCAATGCACTTCAAAATGTTCTGTTCTTTTAATTTGTGAAGCAAATAAGAATGTTGCGTTATGTTTTTTATTGAATAGTATAAAATGGATATCATTTCCTCTGTGCGATACAAAGGGTCCCATCTGGCGGATACACCCACTCGAGAGATCTGGTTTTCAGTTGAATAATTCAGGTGTGTTAGTCCGACTTTTCAAAAACCGACCACGATCGGATTAATGTTTTTCCATTGGTTGTAGGATGCTTATTTAGAGCCAAATTTTTTGAGAAATCAGACTAATTTAGTGCATGGACATGTACTGACTGATCTGTTCGATGCAGCAATGAAGTGAACAGGCCGATGTTCACCTGCCGTCAGTGACACGTAGATCTGAGTCTCATCTGCATAGTTGTGGTAGGACATATTGAAGCTGCGTATTAGCTGACCTAGTGGCACAGCATGTACAAGTTGAACAACAGGGGTCCCAAAATCGGGCCCAAAGGAACCCCACAGGTCATAACCATTTGGTCAGAGACACAGTTACCAATTTCACAAAGTATATCCTGTGATAGAGATAGAACTTGAACCAGTTAAGAGCAGAACCGAATATTCCCACCCAGTTTTCAAACCTCTGTATCAAGATAGTATGGTCAACTGTGTCAAAGGCAGCGCTCAGGTCCAGCAGAACCAAGACTGAGACTTTTTCTGCATCTGTGTTCCTGCGGATATCATTTTCCACCTTGCTCCGAGCTGTTTCAGTGCTGCGGTGGGGCCTAAAGCCTGATTGGAAAGTATAAAATACATTGCTAAACAGGAGAAGGTCCCTAAACTGTTAGTATAAAACTTTTTCCAGTACTTTGCCCAAAAATGGCAGGTTTGATATGGCCGATAGTTGTTCAGTACTGTGGCACAAAGACTACTCTTTTTAAGAGGGGCTTATGACAGCATTTTTTAAGGCCTTTGGAAATTTTCCAGTCTGAAGATGTTAACTAGATACGTGTATTGTGGTAACAAACTGCTCAGCACAGACTTTATATATCTAGTGGGTAACTCATCAAGGCAGCATGTTGATGGTCTCAAGACTGTGGATGATTTCTTCAACTATTTTGTCAGTGACAGGAGTGAATTATGTGCCAGCTCTATTTGACTAGCTGGCTGCAGAGTAGCTATTTTTTTCCCAGAAATTATTGCATTATAATGCCTTGAACTTCATCATTAAAGATTATTGCAAACTCATTGCACTTTGATTTAGAAATTAGTTCTATTTGAAGTGAAATTGGAGGGTTTGGTTTGGGTCTAAGCTTGCCTCTACACTAAGATGGCTAAGGTTGTACAGAGTATAATCCACCTAACCTTATCCCTGTCCACACACACACAATGCCATCGTTTAAGTTTTGGTTTAAGACCCCCTCCCCCCTCCGTCCGCGGGTACAACACGACCTAGTAGGCATGCGCGGAAAATGGCAGACGTCATAGTTACCTCTGACCTGGAAGTGTATCCTTACCCAGCATATAAACATTGAAGAGATGCAAGCAAGATGTTAATTTCGATTTCTTTTCTGCGACTTGTGGTGCTAAAATACCGAAAATGGCTTTGAGTGTAACCAAGAAGAGGGATTTCTTTGTCTGGACCAACGGCGAGGTGGAGTTGTTATTGTTGCCGTCTGGGTTGTGGTGTATACTAAATACTGCAATCGCACGTTTGCTTCTCTTAAGGTATTCATGTGTGATTTCTACAAGCGCCTGTACATGCAGAAGAAGGAGAAACACAGGCATGTCTGGATGAATTGCCTCCATCTTTCTAGTGTTTACCTTTGAGTGGAAACCGGTTGTGATGAAGCTGGCTGGGAGACGTCACTTCCTCTACGAACTCAGTTTAAAAACGATCAATGAGTACATGACGAGCTAAGAGCCGGAGATTCAAGAAATGGACGGCGCACTTACCCGTGTAAAAAAAAATCCCAAAGAGGGGAACCTTAAACGATGGGTTATGTGGCTGACACAGGTTGTTGGCTAAATAGTTATTCATTTAAGGAGTTATCCGGCATTATATAGACAGGGCCTAAAAGACAAGTAGAAGAAAACAGAAATAATCTGATAAACAACATCGATAACATTCAAGTTTAAAATAGCAAGAAACCTTCGTAATGATCAAATCAAGAGTGTGGCCTGTGTTGTGGGTGGGCCCGTTTAAATGCTGAACAGCACTGAGTTCTTTAGCATGCCTGTGATTGGCTACATCTACAGCCACATTTAAAGGCCTACTGAAACCCACTACTACCGACCACGCAGTCTGATAGTTTATATATCAATGATGAAATCTTAACATTATAACACATGCCAATACGGCCGGGTTAACTTATAAAGTGACATTTTAAATTTGCCGCTAAACTTCCGGTTCGAAACGCCTCTGAGGATGACGTATGCGTGTGACGTAGCCCGGCGAACACGGGTATGCCTTCCACATTGAAGCCGATACGAAAAAGCTCTGTTTTCATTTCATAATTCCACAGTATTCTGGACATCTGTGTTCGTGAATCTGTTTCAATCATGTTCATTGCATTATGGAGAAGGAAGCCGAGCAAGCAAAGAAGAAAGTTGTCGGTGCGAAATGGACGTATTTTTCGAACGTAGTCAGCCACAACAGTACACAGCCGGCGCTTCTTTGTTTACATTCCCGAAAGATGCAGTCAAGATGGAAGAACTCGGATAACAGAGACTCTAACCAGGAGGACTTTTGATTTGGATACACAGACGCCTGTAGAGAACTGGGACAACACAGACTCTTACCAGGATTACTTTGATTTGGATGACAAAGACGCAGACGTGCTACTGTGAGTATGCAGCTTTGGCTTTTTTTTGCGTATGTACGTAACTTTTTTAAAATATATAAGCTTTATGAACCTTGGGTTAGGTGAACGGTCTTTTGGGCTGAGTGATTGTGTGTGTTGATCATGTGTTTGAATTGTATTGGCGTGTTCTATGGAGCTAGGAGCTAGCAGAGGAGCTAGGAGCTAGCATAACACGTACCGTACCGTACGTGCGCGTCACGTATGTAACTTTTTAAAAATATATAAGCTTTATGAACCTTGGGTTAGGTGAACGGTCTTTTGGGCTGAGTGATTGTGTGTGTTGATCGGGTGTTTGAATTGTATTGGCGTGTTCTATGGAGCTAGGAGCTAGCAGAGCAGCTAGGAGCTAGCATAACAAACACGCAGGTGTTATTATGCAGGATTAATTTGTGGCATATTAAATATAAGCCTGGTTGTGTTGTGGCTAATAGAGTATATATATGTCTTGTGTTTATTTACTGTTGTAGTCATTCCCAGCTGAATATCAGGTACCGTGAGTATGCAGCCTTGGCTGCTAAACATTCGATAACTTGACCGTATGTGCGCGTCACGTACGTAACTTTTTAAAAATATATAAGCTTTATGAACCTTGGGTTAGGTAAACGGTCTTTTGGGCTGAGTAATTGTGTGTGTTGATCAGGTGTTTGAATTGTATTGGCGTGTTCTATGGAGCTAGGAGCTAGCAGAGGAGCTAGGAGCTAGCATAACAAACACGCAGGTGTTTTTATGCAGGATTAATTTGTGGCATATTAAATATAAGCCTGGTTGTGTTGTGGCTAATAGAGTATATATATGTCTTGTGTTTATTTACTGTTGTAGTCATTCACAGCTGAATATCAGGTCACCCCCGGCTCTCACAGCATCTTCCCTATCTGAATAGCTTCAACTCCCCACTAGTCCTTCACTTGCACTTTACTCATCCACAAATCTTTCATCCTCGCTCAAATTAATGGGGAAATTGTCGCTTTCTCGGTCCGAATCTCTCTCACTTCATGCGGCCATCATTGTAAACAATAGGGAACTTTGCGTATATGTTCAACTGACTACGTCACGCTACTTCCGGTAGGTGCAAGCCTTTTTTTTATCAGATACCAAAAGTTGCAATCTTTATCGTCGTTGTTCTATACTAAATCCTTTCAGCAAAAATATGGCAATATCGCGAAATGATCAAGTATGACACATAGAATAGATCTGCTATCCCCGTTTAAATAAAAAAAATTCATTTCAGTAGGCCTTTAAGTCCCCTGTGATGATCACACAAAACAAAACAAAGTCAGTAAGTAATTCCATAAAATCATCAATAAATGAATGTGAATTACAGTATGTGGTGGTTTGTAGTTAGTAATATAAAGTATGGATAATTGTTTTATCTCCATTTTGAATGTCACATACTCGAATGATGAAACAACCCCAAAACACAATTTGTGGATTCGGATATTTTCCCTGAATATGGCACAAACACCCCCAACCCTCTGGTTTTGTCGTGTCTGAAACACATATTTAAAGCAAGGAGGGCTAGTTTCAGTCAGAACTGCATTTGCTATGTTTACGTGAAGCCATATCTCAGTTAAAAACTAAATCGAGATTGTAAGAGTTAATAAATAAATACATTATCTATTACTTCAACTACTTGTTTGAGATTAACTAGAGTTTCACTAGACTTTGTGTTCTTTAGGGGAATGTGGATAATCTAACTGTCTGTCTCTACGTGCTTTGATATTAGTTATTGTTTCAGAAGAGAGCGCTTCCTTATTGGGCCTCTGGTTGAGGTGATGTTTATCAGCGCAGAGGTCCTTAGCATCCTAGACAACAATATTGATGCTGTTGGGAATAACAGCTATGAGCACCGCTGGCGGGGGCCAAGCGGGGGCAACTTTGGTTAGTTGAATATGCTGAGGAGGAAGAGGATAGGCAAGGCAAGGCAACTTTATTTGTATAGCGCTTTTCATACACAAGGCAGACTCAAAGTGCTTCACAGACAACAAAGTGAAATGAAAGAAAATAAAAGCAAAATTAAAATGCAGACAATAAAAATAAAAACAGTGCAGACGTTAAAAGTTAAAAGATTAAAAGATTTAGCTGAAAGCTAAGGTGAACATAAAAGTCTTCAGTCTAGTTTTAAAAGTAGTGAGAGTTGGGGAGAGTCTGACATCTTCAGGAAGTTTATTCCAGCTATGTGTTGCATAGTGACTGAATGATGATCTCCCTTGATTTGAGTTTACTCTTGGAACCGCTAACAGATTGGTCTCAGAAGATCTTAGTGATCTAGAGGGCGTATATAGTGGGAGCATATCAGTGATATACTTGGGCCCTAGACCATGTAGTGATTTATATGTGAGCAGGAGGATTTTGAAATCTATTCTCTGATGTACAGGGAGCCAATGTAAGGATTTAAGAATTGGTGTAATGTGCTCACATTTTTTGGTCTTTGTTAGAACTCTAGCAGCAGCGTTCTGAACAAGCTGTAGCTGCCTGACAGTTTTTTTGGGAAGACCTGCAAGGAGACCATTACAATAGTCTAGCCTACTGGTAATAAAGGCATGTACAAGTTTTTCTAAGTCTTGAGCTGATAGGATAGAGGGAAAGATGAATGCAGAAATTTACAGAGACATCCTAGATGAAAACCAACGCTTCCCATCCAACCTGATGGAGATTGAGGTGCTGCAAAAAGGAATGAGCAAAGAGGAATGGGCGAAACTGCCTAAAGATAGGTGTTCCAAGCTTGTGGCATCGTATTAAAAAGACCTGAGGCTGTAACTGCTGCCAAAAGTGCATCAACCAAGTATTGAGAAAAGGCTGTGAACATGTATGTACAATGTGATGTTTTATTTTTTTTATTTTTAATAAATGTGCATTTTTTCTATTGGATTTTTTTAACGTTATTTTTTTTTAACATTTTCACATTGTCATTATGGGTTTTTGTCTGCAGAATTTTGAGGACGAAAACTAATGTATTCCATTTTGGAGTAAGGCTGTAACAAAACAAAATGTGGACATGTGAAGCACTGTGAAGACTTTCTGGATGCACTGTATGTCAACTCTGGTGGCTGCCTCCAATATTGTTTGTAATGATTTCACTATGCCTGTGCTTATACACTTGCTTTTTTGGAATATGTTCATAGGTTTTGTTGTGGCAAGTCTATAGGGCTTCCTAATTTTATAATCACCATATTAACTTAAATATTGAACTAATGCTAACCCTACAAGAAAATGTAAAATACATCTTTATTATGAATATATTTTTGTACTTGATTTTTGCCATGCACAATCCATAATTAATTGACTGCTGATTGTATGTTTGTAATTATGAACATCAATAAAACATATCAATAACAAAAATACAGTATGCCTGTTAACTGTGTATGTTTTTTGTGAAACACAGCTATCATTAACATATCTTTAGAACATATCTCGTCCTGACGCATAGTATATACATATTGAGGCAAAAATATTCCTCAAAATTATTATGGCTACGGCTCACACAACAACCTAATTGTAATGGTGTACCTTCTGTACTGATATCTAATTTACATATACATCATACAACTACCAAACGTTTGACAATGAAGAGCTTTATAACAGTTGTAACACAACTATACATATATGAAAACATATTAATCAGTTTGAATTTGCTCGTAAACATCTAGGGCTTTTCTATGAACATTTGGATTCATTTACATATGAGCCTTTCTATGAAAGTTTGAAACAGTTTGCAGTCACATTGCACATAAAAAAAAACATGTCAAGAATTATATAGCAATAACAGGATTTTTTTTTTTTTTTTCCCAAGATGGCACTGCTGTAGTGACTGCTGTTGGCAGGAGCTCTGTGCTCTTGTGTCATCCTTTTGTGTTCCTGATGTTTCCCTCTTGTTTTCACATGTTTTTTTTGTTTTTTGCCTTTTGGACTGTCCCTTTGTCCCTTTGGGACTGTGCAACAAGGTGTGGCACTTTCGGGACTTCTGCGGTGCTTTTTTGTGGCCTTCATGATCTGCCTCCCGGGAGCATTTTGGCCATGGAGACCAGCTGCTGGGTCTCTGCCACACCAGAGTCCGTTTGGAGAGACTGGAGGAGAGGCGGATGAAGAGACAGGGCTGCGGAACTGGCGCTGAGCATCGGGACGGACGGGCTTCACAGTGTCTTGGCTGAATGAGCAGGTATCGGAAACCTCGGTCTCCTTAGACGCATCCTCGCTCATCCATGCAGACTGGACACTGGCCGAGAGGTAGTGGGCGACCGAGAGTGGAGTCGGCTCTCTTGGTTGCTTTGTTGGGTCAGCTCCTGTCTCTGGCCATACTCCCCCAACCCCAGCAGACGATGGCATGGAACACCACACGTGCTATGGCTATGAGATTTTTTTTCCCTTGGCCTCAGTCTGGACCCCTTCTCCAAGGGCCCAGGCTTAGACTGAATATTTTTTCTCACCCCCAGGCCCCCCACCTGTTTCTCACCTTTTTTGTAAGGGGCGCCGGAAGTTGGCAGACCCGTCAGCGATCCTGTTCTGTCTCCATATAATGTGTGTCTGCTCTTAATGGGATTGTGCTGAAAATCTTAATTTCCCCTCGGGGATTAATAAAGTATTTCTGATTCTGCTTCAGAGGATCCTTGTTATGAAAATATTTTATAAAAATAGGTTCTGCCTAGATCATAGGTCAATCATGTCCAGAGTCAATGATAGTACATTGTCGATTTCTGACCTTCTTGACCATAACTTACAGACAATTTATGTTATCTAACCTCGCACAAATTACTGTTGTCATTGGCTCTCCAGCCTTTACGGCGAACCTTCACTTCCCATACTTTTTGGCTTTATGGATTATTGCGGGGAAAAAGATGCAAATGCTTCGTGCAGTTTTTGCGCAGTTTTGCCCAATGCTACGCAACAAGGCATGTTTACAAGGCAAAAAAACTATTCAATTACAAGAGATGTCGAAAGAGGATGTGCAGTGTACACATAGCCATAGCTGTGGCAAGCCAAAGTTGGCCCCCAATCATTTAAGATATCGTCTGAAACCGAGTTGCCTATACTCTATAATCGGCTCTGACCTGGACAACATACGCCTAAAGAAAGAACAAGACAATAACTTACTCATAGAGGGCAGCCTCTCAGGGCAAACTTGTGAGGGGAGATATGTGAAGTCCTCAGGAAGGTATGCAGTGGGTGGAGCATCACTTTCGCTCATGTTGAAGTCATAGGAGTAATCTGTAAACATACTAATATCAGTCTCTATTTCTGAATAAGGTGTGTACTGATGGGCCTCAAGGGTACAATATATAATATTTTACCTGTGCCATTGATGTTGTAGGCACCTCTCACCACCTGCTCCAGGACCTGAGCTCCAATGTTCTTCACATTTTCTCTGATCTGGATCCCTCTGGCTTGGACCATGAACACATACTCATTCACTGTGGAAAGAGACAGAGGAGGACTTTATTCCTGTGCTCTCAGTTCAAGTGTTTATTTCTAGCAGATTTAAAGAAGATATTAGGCTGATGTAGGTGTAACAGCCTACGATTGTCCATGAATGCTAACGTCTCAGACTTGCTTTTCCTTTGCTTTAAAGCTACAGTAAGATAACAATTGCTATTTTGCTTATTAACTCCCACTTAAAACTGTGGAGTACAATTTGGTGTTTAGGTCAAGAATATAAAACATCAGCACTACTCAAATCGTTGACAGGCGAAACAAAGTGCAGAATAATACAAGATAGTTGTATTACGTCTTTCTTTTGCATTTGCATAAACTGCCCACAATTCTGTGTATATTTCATATTATGGTTCATTTAACATCTATTTGCCGAGCAGAAAAAAACTCTTGAATGTCCCATGAAGTAAGTCAGTTACTTCAAACTGAAATACCTGTAGATGACAAACACATAGTGAGAAGCTAAAGTCAGACCACTGAACACCCATCCATCTATTCATTTTCTACCGCTTGTCCATCTCAGGGTCGTGGGGGGCTGGAGCCCATCCCAGCTGCACTCGGGCAGAAGGCAGAGTACACATACAGTAACCTCAATTTCTCAAAAACAGTAAAACTCCTACCATTGGGAGTATGCCTACAATATCCAGGACAGTTTTTGGTAGAAGGACCATTCGTAATATTGTATTGATCTTATTGTCCAGAGCGCCATCAAAATTATTTTACCTCTGTGTTGCTTAAACTTGTGATAAAATGTCATTCTTTACATTCCTCCTCTCTGTTTAACACTAAAGAAGTTCCAACATGTTTCAACAGCTCATCAAAAAATGCTTGTCATATTTTCTGCCTTAGTGGACTCACTGAAGGGAATTTCCCAAAAACATAACTCGTCTTTCATGTCAAAGAAGAAAACCACTGGAATCTTAATCTGGGATTATGGGGGAACAAGGCAGGGGAAAACTCAATTTTAGCTAACTATAAGATGACAAATTCGAGTTGATTGGAGGGCTCCTGCAGTCTATGCAAGGTAACTGCAATGTGCTCTTTTGTTTCTACAGTATTGCACTGAGTCACTGATGATATTTTGCTATGGGAAAACAGACACTAATAGAAATAAAAGCAAAATCAGATGATGCACGAGTTGTGCAATAAAAACTGATTCAGTGGAATTGTCGATGAGATCACTCAAGTTGAGAGTATGACTATTACATTTACAGTAACACATCAACAGGCTTAATCAGTATTGATCACTAGATCAAGTTTTATGGTTTTGCCCACCGCACCCAGAGATGGTGTGAAATAATTATTGAACTACCCTTTAAATCCTGCACCATGTAAGGTTATGATTTGTAGTACTTCAATACAATACCACAGAGTGATACAAGTGGCTGGAAAGACAGGAAGGTTGGCTTAGCCCATCCATCCATCCATCCATTTCTACCGCTTGTCCCGTTCGGGGTCGCGGGGGGTGCTGGAGCCTATCTCAGCTGCATTCGGGCGAAAGGCGGGGTACACCCTGGACAAGTCGCCACCTCATCGCAGCCAGTAGATCCAAAAGCAGGTCAGAGGAAAGCGCAAGTTTTGTCACATAAAGGGGTCAGTTAAATTAATCTATGTTGTCTAACACACATCCAAATGTGTCAAATTGGTAATATGAAACTCATTCAGTCAATTATTGGATTTGGAAAGAACAAGAAGTGTTCCTGTTTTATGACAGTAAGTACATAGGACTTCACTGTAAAGGTGATTGACAAAAGTACCACAATAAAACCTGACACTTACTGTATTTTGGCTTTTTGGCCACAACTCTTTGAAAAACACTAGTAGTGCTGTACTTTTGTTCTTTCAATGTGAAACATGTTAGCATGCTGCTAAACTCTGTTGAATTGCTTCCCTTGTAAATTTGCAACTCTGCACAATCCCTTGGCCACTAATCCAAACCAAGCAATCCCAACATGATGCACACCCCTCGATAAATGCACGTCCATGTGTGTTTGTGCATGCGCGTGTGAGTAATACCGCTGGGCTAGAAATCCCGGGGATGTTTTGTCATCGGTAATTGTATTACAGTTTCCATCACATTCATTTTATTCAACACAAAGTGCCTAGGCTTGCAGAACTAGACACTTGTGGCTATATAAAGTTATTGCAACAAATATCTCATTTTACCTCTTTTAACTTGCAAATAGTATTGTGTGGTTACAGGAGCTCTGCAGAAACTAGCAATTTTAAAAGGGAATGAAAAAATGTGAAAACTACTGTATAGGACACTCAGTCACTCACTCACTCCAAATGAGGCCCCTCTGTGGCGCCATGTGATGGAAAATTGCTGAAAGATTATTTGCATGTGACCCAGTCAACCCAAGTGTCCTTCCCATGCCTCCAAAGCATAGGGAGATCCTTGTATCTTTCCAAGTACCGTACAAATCTTTGAAGTATACATGTGTATACAAGGGATGAACTGGATTAAACACTAGTTGCCTGCACTAGTGTGCAACCTTTAAATCAGGGGTCTCAAACTCAATTTACCTGGGGGCCACTGGATGCAGAAACTGGGTGAAGCTGGGCCGCAAGAAAAGATTTCTTAAAAAAATCTAACATGCACTTTTTAATGAATTCACTTTCTTTGAATGGCTATCCCGCCCTAGCAACATACTTGCCAACCCTCACGATTTTTCCGGGAGACTCCCGAATTTCAGTGCCCCTCCCGACAATCTCCCAGGGCAACCATTCTCCCGAATTTGTCCCGATTTTCACCCGGACAACAATATTTAAGGCGTGCCGTGATAGCACTGCCTTAAACATCCTCTACAACCTGTCGTCGGGTCCGCTTTTTCCCCATACAAACAGCGTGCCGGCCCAGTCACATGTTGTATGAGGCTTCTGCAGACACACGTAAGTGACTGCAAGACATACTTGATCAACAGCCATACAGGTCACACTGAGGGTGCCCGTATAAACAACTTTATCACTGTTACAAATATGTGCCACACTGTGAACCCACACCAAACAAGAATGACAAACACATTTCGGGAGAATATCCGCACCGTAAGACAACATAAACACAACAGAACAAATACCCAGAACACCTAGCAGCCCTAACTCTTCCGGGCTACAATATACACCCCCGCTACCACCAAACCCCGCCCCCCAACCCCGCCCACCTCAACCGACGCACAGAGGGAGGCGCTTGATATGTGGAGGGGGAAGGGTTGGGGGGTTGGGGTTTGGTGGTAGCGGGGGTGTATATTGTAGCCCGGAAGAGTTAGGGCTGAATGGAATTCTGGGTATTTGTTCTGTTGTGTTTATGTTGTGTTACGGTGCGGATGTTCTCCCGAAAAGTGTTTGTCATTCTTGTTTGGTGTGGGTTCACAGTGTGGCGCATATTTGTAACAGTGTTAAAGGCCTACTGAAATGAATGTTTTTTATTTAAACGGGGATAGCAGATCCATTCTATGTGTCATACTTGATTATTTCGCGATATTGCCATATTTTTGCTGAAAGGATTTAGTATAGAACAACGACGATAAAGTTCGCAACTTTTGGTCGCTGATAAAAAAAAGCCTTGCCTATACCGGAAGTAGCGTGACGTCACAGGAGGTACGATTCCTCACAATTCCCCGTTGTTTACAAGGGAGCGAGAGAGATTCGGACCGAGAAAGCGACGATTACCCCATTAATTTGAGCGAGGATGAAAGATTCGTGGATGAGGAACGTTAGAGTGAAGAACTAGAGAGGCAGTGCAGTGTGTATCTTTTTTCGCTCTGACCATAACTTAGGTACAAGTAAGGCTGAAACGACGCGTCGACGTAGTCGACGTCATCGGTTACGTAAATACGTAGACGCCGTTTTTGTGCGTCGACGCGTCGCATATTTACGTCACACTACCGTCATGGCGAAGCGCAAAGCAGACGATCAAAGCAGACGATGCGAGCGGTGCGAGCGAAGGGGAAAAGCATGCCAAAAGTGTGGGAGTATTTCAATAAACGGCCTAATAATGTTGTTGTATGCACACTGTGTCGAGCGGAAATGGCCTATCATAGCAGCACAACGGCTATGAACGAACATTTGAAAAGAAAACCATCAACTAGTCAATCGTCCGCGCGAGTATACGTTGTCATCATTACACAAAAACATGAATGTGTCATTTGTATCTGCTAGGGGTGTAACGGTACGTGTTTTGTATTGAACCGTTTCGGTACGGGGCTTTCGGTTCGGTACAGGGGTGTACCGAACGAGTTTCTAAGCTAAAGCTAACTTTAGCTGCTAAAGTCTTAACAAGCTGCTTCGCTCCTCTGCCTCTGTCTCAGTACGCAGCATTGTCCCACCCACACAACCATCTGATTGGTACACACGCAGCATTGTCCCACCCACACAACCACCTGATTGGTACAGACGAAGCATTATCAGCCAATCAGCAGTGTGTATTCAGAGCGCATGTAGTCAGCGCTTCAGCGTGGAGCAGATAGGTGTTTAGCAGGTGAGCATCAGACAGCGGACTCTCCCCAAATGATAATAAACACCTCCCAGTCAACTACTAGTAACATCACTATGAGCCCGTTGACCTTCTAGAAAAATAAACTGCAGCTCAGCTCACTCGCAGTCCTGGCTTGAGGTGAAGGCTAATTATCTCTCAGTTCCAGCCACATCGACCCCTTCTGAGCGCCTATTTTCAGCTGCTGGGAATATTGTAAACAAGAAAAGAAGCAGAGCATGTAGACATGCTAACCTTTCTTCATTACAACTGTTAGTCACTCACTGGAATGAGTAGAATTGGTTATTGTGTACTGTGTTGGACTGGATGTTTATTTTGCACATTTTAAAAGCAATACTTAATGTTTACAGTGCTCCAGAATATTTAGATTGGCACTTTTTTGTATTGGATGTTTATCTTTATTTTTGCACATTTTAGCAAATAAGCAATACTTTCACTTTTGTTGAGATGTTTACACTGTGGTTACAGAATATTTCGTTTTGCACTTTTTTGTATTGGATGTTTATCTTTATTTTTGCACATTTTAAAGCAAAATAAGCAATACTTTTACTTTTGAAATGCTTATACTATTGCAGAATATTAAGATTTGCACTGGATGTTGACTTTTATATTTGCACATTAAAAAGCAAATAAGCTACTTTTAATTTTGTTAAATGTTAAAAGTTTTAAATGTTTACATTGTTACAGAATAGTTAGTCATGTTGTTGTCAATGTTGACTGAGTGGCCATACTTCTTTTTTTTTGTAAATAAAAGCGATGCCTTTTGAAAAAACGGGCCTACATTTATTTTTTCATCTTCATTTTGAATAAAAAAATAATCGCTAAAAGGAAAAATAATCTATAGATTAATCGAAAAAAATAATCTATAGATTAACCGATTAATCGAAAAAAATAATCTATAGATTAATCGATAGAAAAATAATCGTTAGCTGCAGCCTTAGGTACAAGGTCTCATTGGATTCCACACACTCTCCTTTTTCTATTGTGGATCACGGATTTGTATTTTAAACCACCTCGGATACTATATCCTCTTGAAAATGAGAGTCGAGAATGCGAAATGGACATTCACAGTGACTTTTATCTCCACGACAATACATCAGCGAAGCTCTTTAGATACTGAGCTAACGTGATAGCATCTGGCTCCAATGCAGATAGAAACAAAATAAATAAATCCCTAAATGGAAGGATAGACAGAAGATCAACAATACTATTAAACCATGGACATGTAACTACATGGTTAATAATTTCCAGCTTGGCGAAGCTTAACAATGCTGTGTTGCTAACGACGACATTGAAGCTTACTTATCAACCGGACCTCACACACCAAACATTAGCTATCCACCTACGCCAGCCAGCCCTCATCTGCTCATCAACACCTGTGCTCACCTGCGTTCCAGCGATCGACGGTGCGACGAAGGACTTCACCCGTTCACAGATGCGGTCGGCGAGACGGAGGAAGTTAAGGTGAGTTCGGCGGCTAACGCGTCTGCTATCCATCTCTGTCTTCCTGGTTGTGTTGCTGTAGTCCGCAGCTAATACACCGATTCCACCTACAACTTTCTTTTTTGCAGTCTCCATTGTTCATTAAACAAATTGCAAAAGATTCACCAACACAGATGTCCAGAATACTGTGGAATTTTTCGATGAACACAGAGCTTTTTGTATGGTGACACATTGGGTCCGAATACTTCCGTTACCGTCGTGACGTCACGCGCAAACGTCATCATACAGAGACGTTTTCAAGCGGAAGTTTCCCGGCAAATTTAAAATTGCACTTTATAAGTTAACCCGGCCGTATTGCCATGTGTTGCAATGTTAAGATTTCATCATTGATATATAAACTATCAGACTGCGTGGTCGGTAGTAGTGGGTTTCAGTAGGCCTTTGAAGTTGTTTATACGGCCACCCTCAGTGTGACCTGTGTGGCTGTTGATCAAGTATGTCTTGCAGTAACTTACGTGTGTGTACAGAAGCCAAACACATGTGACCGGGCTGGCACGCCGTTTGTACAGGTTGTAGAGGGCGCTAAAGGCAGTGCAGGAAAAGCGGTAGAAAATGGAAGGATGATTTAAGTCTCAGTTAATGAACGAGGAATACCACACAATCGTAAAAATGCATTCTTAATCAATTCATAATCTGCTATTGTGCCCTGGCTTGGTGATTATGGTGTCATGCTACATTTTCAGTGCATACGTAAAGCAAAACAGCCTGGTCGCGGTTAATAAAATGTAATTTTTGATAAACTGTTGGCTCGCTCTTTAAAATGGCATTAAGTTGTCTGGAAATATTCATGTAATGTCAACAGTTGTTTACCTTTTGAAGCTAAAAGACCTCTACCCGCTGCATGGCGTATAGTTTTCACATCGGCCCGCATTACATTGCACACTGATCTACATTTTGCCACCACAGCATATTATAAAGTTAAAATAAGGCCAATGTATGAATTAAATGTTTTCCACAACTCACCTCTGAGACAATTTCCGACAGTTTATGTGCCTGTAGTCAAACTGGCTGCAACATTTTGCTCAGAGCACTTAGTAGCGAGCACTATTTGCCGAGAATACTCCTCTTCTTTGTCTCGTGACATCTAATGCTGTGCACACCACCGACCGTCTCTTTAGTTCACTGCTTAACAAAACGTAGAGCAGCTTCACTTTGTTGACAGAAACACGTAAACAACACATAGAAATGGTGGGAAATAGTAGTGTTTGATGGAAATTTTACAGGACTCTATAACGTTGCAGATTCAACATTCTGCATGGAGAATGCGCTGCCCAGAGGGCTGGAGTATGTAAGCACCTTAAGGAAGCAGAGAAAATTTCAAAGCAATAACTTATCAAAAGCGACCCATAGATGTTGTTTTAATAATTTCTTGTGTTTTATGGTTACAACAGCATATTTATGAAGGGCCATTTTAGTAAGTGCATTTAGTGCAATGCATTTAACGTAAAGGGGGGAAATATTTTAATGACTTTTCCATCTCTACCTTTTGATTTTAGGTCCTCAAGTACAAGGTGAGCCAGAAATATGAGGAGAAAGAGAAGACCAAGAAAGCTGTTCAGATAGCTGTTTCAATCAGTATAACTGCTGATATGTAAACATCAGTAAATATGGAATCATAGTAGCATACCTTGCCATAATATTGTTGACCACGAAAAACTATGCACATTTGTTTCAAAGGTACTGTATCATATTGGACCTAAGAAGTTCCATACACTTCATAGATATAAAATACATATCAATAACCCCCCTCTTTACGAATATTGGTTATTGTCATAACAAATGCTTCATGCAGTGCAGCTCAAATGCAGTGCCTTTGTTAATCCAGCTGTTGGCGCCATTATGAAACACCAATGCAGTATCAATGCAGTGTCAATACAGCCAATCATTTAATGTGTGTAGTGGAAGAGACAAAGAGGTGAGGTCACATCTGGAAGTCTGCAGTTATACTAATATACAATGTTCATTACATCGTATTCAACATTCCGCCTCAGCCACTTGGTCCGTTGGCAACACTTGGTCCGCTGTCACTTCCGTTGTGTCCATCACTTCCTTTGTGGTTTAAAATTGTGTTGTGGTTTTATGATATTGTTTTGTGGCTTTTGCAATCGTGCTGTAGCTGAAAGTTGCTGTGTTGTGGCGTTATGTTATTGTCTTGTGGCATTTGTTGTGACCTTTCTCGGCCACCGTAGGTATCTGCCATTTAATGTGTTGATGGCTGTACTAGTATTCCAGTACTCTGGAATGCCCTAGAGTACAGTTAGAGATGCTACCTCAGTTGAAGAATTTAAGTCCCATCCTAAAACTCATTTGTATACTCTAGCCTTTAAATAGACCCCTTTTTAGACCAGTTGATCTGCCATCTCTCTTTTCTGCCCTGCCCCCTCTCCTGTGTGAAAAGGTTATCAGGGGGCCACGGATCAGTTTCCACGGCGGAGGCGCTCGCTGCTCCAAGTCAGGACCCGGGATGGACTACTCCTCTGTGCAGCAAATGGTGACATCTCTGCACTGTTGATTTGTCTACATACAAGAGGATCCCCTGCTGGCCTCAATAAGGACTGGACTCTCACGTTATTAACCGTATCAACTCGGCATCCATTGCACCGGTCACTTGGGGGTGTCCCCCACATCTGCGGTCCCTTCCAAGGTTTCTCATTATGTCCATTGGGTTGAGTTTTTTCGTGCCCTGATGTGGGATGTTGTTGTGGTTTGTGCAGCTCTTTGAGGCATTTATGATAACATTTTAATTGATTATTGAATATTTAATCATAGTAAGAGCCAGACCTTCGCCCTTTATTTTGATACCAAAATCACTAGGGGTGTAACAATTCATCCACTACACTAGTCTATCGATTTATATTCCTAAAATTCAACCAGTAGGCATGTTTTTGATTTGCAGAAGATACAGTATATATCAATCAAATTGATTTTATTGATAGTAGAAAAAAAAAAATCATTGGATTTAAGAACGGCATATGCCCGTCTGTGGCGGCACCGCCAGGTGCCATCAGCCATCAACCATCAAAACATTGAATGGCAGATACCTACGGTGGCCGAGAAAGGTCACAACAAATGCCACAAGACAATAACATAAAGCCACAACACAGCAACATTCAGCTACAGCAAGATTGCAAAAGCCACAAAACAATATCATAAAGCCACTACACAATTTTTAAACCACAAAGGAAGTGATGGACACAACGGAAGTGACAGCGGATCAAGTGTTGCCAACGGATTAAGTGGCTGAAGCGGAATGTTGAATACGATGTGATAAACCTAGTATATTAGTATTATTGAAAAAGTAAAAAAGTTATAAATGACTGAAAGTGGTCACCCTTCACTTACTTTCCAACTTAGTTCATTACACTGTTTTCCACTTTCTGCCTCAGGCATTTGTTTCATCAGTGAAACTTAGTCCGCTGTTACTTCCTGTCTTTATGTTCTGTTTTGGCCTAAATGGTACTCTGGCTTCATGTTGTTATTTTGTGGGGTTCGCGTTTCATCCAACCTGAAAAGATTTGGTTTCTATTTGATTTTTTATAAACATGTTTGCATTATTTCTATGTCAAAAAACAACCGTTTTTTACTACTGTTAATTCAATCTGAAAAGATGTTGGTTGCATTTTATTTCTGACATTACTGTGTTATTTCTATGTTGAAAAACAACAGCAGGTAAATATACTGTAAACATGTTGGTTACTGTACTTTTATTGAAAATGTATTGGATTTTAAAAATGAGAGCAGAAAAATGTTCCTCTTGTTAATTAAACCTAAAGTGTTAACCCAATAATTGTGGGTTACTTGCTTGTTTGTAAAAATAATCCATTTAAATCTAATTCACTTACAATAAATTACAGGAATATAGGAAACTTCCTCTTTTTCAGTATCCAGTATTTATTTTTTAGTCAGTCTGGTAAAAATGTTTTGGTAAAAAGTTATTGAATCAAAGTCAACTTACTGAATCGTTTCGGATCTTATGGTTTTAAAATAACTAATATCGTTCCTGAATCGAATTAGCAACCTCAAAATATGATTTGAATCTAATCATCGTACAAATTAATTGTTACACCCCTAAAGATCACCCACACAGATCTATTAAATAAGGAGAAAAATTGTTTTGGGTGTAATTTTTCGAGAAACATGGCCCAGGGCTTAAGAAACGTAAGTGGTTAAGCTTGTCTGAAACAAAACTCTGAGTGTGACGAGGGCTGGGCAGTACAACGTAATACCGGTACTTTTTAGAAAGCGGTAAATATTTGAGACAGTAACGCCATAACCTTCTATTTTCGTTTGATGCGCCTTTGTTTTACGGTCTTTTGCTCTTCTCTGCGCCTGACGGGAGAAGCACAGGGCAGCCTTTATGGCTCACCCCCACCCCTTGCGTTTTTCTCTGATGCACTATGACGCAGTACATGATGCGCTGCGCATCAAACTTTAAAAAAAATATGGCGCGCTGCCGACTTCTCGACTCCCGAGTAACACAATGCTTTGGTCAGCGACTGCATTTGGCTGTTGGTAAGTGACTACAGCTTTATTTAAACATACACCAATTTGCTTGATAACCTATATTTCTCCTTGTAGGGACTTTAATAATCTGAGTACCCTTAAGCACTGCACATTTTTTAAGATACCGGTATATACCATATACCACCATTCCGACTAAAAATACAGCTGTATCGGTTTTGGTCCATATCGCCCAGCCCTAACAATGACCATTGTCTACTGTAAAGTACAAACTCCACAAACTGAAGTCAATTTTTGGACGCCCAAAACAATGAAAAACGCAATTAGGCACGGGGGACCCAAAATTCAGAGTAAGTTAACGTGACAGCCTACAATACAAGGTCATTAGTGGGGAATTGGAAAAGGGATCTACAAGCATGCATTCAGCATCCTGACATGTCACTGACGAGAAACAATCAAAGCATAGACAATTACATCATGCATTTGAGATTAAAACGCAATCCACTGTGCCATCCTGCTTGCTCATCAAAAAGGTATATCTAATAAAGCATGAAATCAGACCTTGAGGGACCTTCTAAACCATAGCTTTAACAGAACACATTCATGTATACATGCCAAACCCCACCTACTGTTTACCATAACCTCCTCACCTATCCGCCCTTCCCTTCATCCTCCCTCTTTATCTCTCCCTATTTCTGCAGTATAATGTCATTTTACAATACGTTGTGTAAAAAACCTGCGATGAGATGGCGACTTGTCCAGGGTGTACCCCGCCTTCCGCCCGATTGTAGCTGAGATAGGCTCCGGCGCCCCCGCGACCCCGGAGGGAATAAGCGGTAGGAAATGGATGGATGGATGTGTAAAAAATGATTTTTCTTGTTGTTTCATTAAATTATCTAAAATGATGCCCACCCCCTAAAGGTGAACTGCACTTTTTTTCGGAATTTTGTCTATCTTTTACAATCACTATGAGAGACATGACAATGGATGTTATTTTATTTTAATGCATTCAAAAAATATTAAATACATGTTATCAAAAGTCCGCTTACAATGGAGCCTATGGGAGCCGCTCAATTCTGCCTATAAAGCCCTTAAAAAAACATCCAAACACCTCCATTAAGGTTTTATATACATGATGTAAGTATATATGTACTGTAGTAATGGGCATATTTATAATAACATTCAATATTTACGTATTTTGACCATTTTAAGCATACGCGGCGCATTAATTTCAAAAACGACTTCATGCGAGCCAACAAACATAATAAAACATCACTTCCTGTGCAAAGTCTGCTGTCATTAGGATGCTGACTGCAAGGATGTTCATATATTTGTGTTTAAATGAAGAATGTCTCATAATCCTCACAAAAAATGGGGTGGGGACCAAGCGTCTTTTAGCGTCGTTCTTGCTGTCAAAGTGTACCAACTTGTCGGAGTACGTCCTCAGCCATTTACTTTCCAGGTAAGAGGCATGATTTATGATCTACAATAAACTTATAGGGAGCAAGGAAGCGAGGAAACACCTCACTAGTTGATCATGTCAAAATTGTACACACGCTTGTGATCAAGGTGCCGCAATTAATAGTTTGTCTGTGTTATCGCGACTGTAAATGGAGTATTGTTGGCGGTTTTTGGATGGTTATTTATTGGGTTTTATGGGTAGAATAGAGGACCTTCCATTGGCTCTGCTGTAAGCTCAATTTTATTTCCGTTTATTTAATATTTAGGATGCATTGAAAAAAAATCCATCTGTCGTCATGTCTTTCATAATGATTGTGAACACTAGGCAAAATTCACAAAAACAAGTGCAGTTCCCCTTTGAGAGACAAATACTGGCTGATGTAGGGCTGTGAATCTTTGGGCACGATTCGATTCTTTGGGGTAACAATTTCATTCAGAATGGATTCTCGATTCAAAACGATTCTTGATTCAAAATCAATACTTTTTAAAAAACATTGGGTGCCAGTTCTATGATTAACTACATGCCTCCATAAAATAGATAAACAGGTCAGATAATACATTATATTAATTAAAAGAAAACTGGTTTTGTTTAATACAATTCTACCCAAACATTTAATAAAGTGGCTGTACAGGACAGATTAAAAAATAAAAAACAAAAAAACTTGTATTTTCTCAAAAGTCAAATTTTATGTTTTTGAATCGATTAAGAATAGTTAAAAATAGGAATCCTGATTCAATTGAAAATCGATGTTTTTGACCACCAGGAAAAAATAAAACACATGTTCAATCCACTTTGCCTCTGAAGGGCAATTAACTGCACATTGATAGCTCAGCAGTGTTAGGTAATCGGGCCTGCACTGCTGGCTCACTGATAAGAGCTGAAAGGCAGTTTTCCTCCTTACATGCACACATGCAGTGACACAAGCACGCTCACTATACATACACTCCAAGCTTCCAGGGATTAAAGCTGTCATTCAGAGAAAAGGAGCATTTTCACCGCCCCTGCACATCATTGATGCCCACAGACATTCAGGAAGTGGAATCTCTGTGAGTGTGAGTCTTCTCAGTGAACACTGAATCTGTTATGTCAGTTTAAAAGCTAAATCAATGACCTCCATCAGTAATGAAACAATGTTAATTGCCAATAGTGCTACAAAGGCCGATTTCAACACCATATTGGAAAGTAAACAACTGATTACACAAAGCATAAACACAGAATACCTCACAATTAACTGCCAAAGCCATGATAGTGTGAACGCATCGATCTCAAACGGATACTTAGGCTACTGTATGACACAGGTTATACATTTCTGGTAAATTTAATTTTTCGGACTATAAGTCGCTCCGGAGTATACGTCGCACCGGCCGAAAATGCACAATAAAGAAGGAAAAAAACATATATACGTCGCATTTTTTGGGGAAATTTATTTGTTAAAATCCAATACCAAGAATAGACATTTGAAAGGCAATTTAAAATAAATAAAGAATAGTGAACAACAGGTTGAATAAGTGTACGTTATATGACGCATAAATAACCAACTGAGAACGTGCCTGGTATGTTAACGTAACATATTATGGTAAGAGTCATTCAAATAACTATAACATACAGAACATGCTATACGTTTACCAAACAATCTGTCACTCCCGATCGCTAAATCTGATGAAATCTTCTTTACCAAACAATCTGTCACTCCCGATCGCTAAATCTGATGAAATCTTCTTCCTCGGTGTCGCCTCTGGTATGCGCCCCGCTAGTGTCGTTTCTTTCTGCTGCTCGATTGCTGTTCTCTGCAGCATATTTCACTACGTCCAGCTTGTAATCTGCAGTATATGATTTTTTTTTCGGTGCCATTTTAGTTCAGTCCTTCTCAGTTTTTATAAGTTAACGCCAATGTTGATGTGATCCGTTTTAATAGCTGCGGCAGTAGCGTATAGCATGTAGCAGTTAGCATACCCACAATCCACTTCTGCCATGACCCGCCCCCGCCGAATTCTTATTGGTTGGCGTGTGTGTGACAATTGCGGACATTTTCTTCGTCTCTTACGCGAATGAGATAAATAATATTATTTGATATTTTACGGTAATGTGTTAATAATTTCACACATAAGTCGCTCCGGAGTATACGTCGCACCCACGGCCAAACTATGAAAAAAAACGTTGACTTATGTCCGAAAAATACGGTACTGAAATGAAGAAAACTAAAAAAAACTAATTGCGGGCTAAAAGCTAGGTGGCCACAGCTCGAGGAACAAATTCACAAATGGGTGCTTGAACAACGTGCTGCCGGGAGAGGCTTGTCAACCGTACAGTGGCGTCTTTTTAGTTGCTTCACGGCAACCGGGAGAATGCGCCATGCAACTTTTCTGGATGTCATTGGATGGATCGACAAAGCATGGGCTTCAGTGACAACCGAAACCATCCTGTCCGGATTAAGAAAGGCTGCAATAATTGGAACTGCAACTGACAATGACTGATGTAAGCGACATACCGATAGAAGAGGAAGCGACGCATTGTCTACCTTTGGAGTTGGCAGAGTTGTTTAGAAGTGACACAGAGGAAGAAGATTTCATGGGATTTAGCGATTATGAGTGACAGATTGTTTGGTACACGTATAGCATGTTCTATATGTTATAGTTATTTGAATGACTCTTACCATAATATGTTATGTTAACATACCAGGCACGTTCTCCGTTGGTTATTTATGCGTCATATAACCTACACTTATTCAGCCTGTTGTTCACTATTCTTTATTTATTTTACATTGCCTTTCAAATGTCTATTCTTGGTGTTGGATTTTATCTAATAAATTTCCCCCAAAAATGCTACTTATAGTCCAGTGCGACTTATATATGTTTTTTTCCTTCTTTGTTGTACATTTTCGGCAGGTGCGACTTATACTCCAGAGCGACTTATACTCCGAAAAATACGGTATTTACAGATGATACAACTACATTTTGTTCAGGATAGAATACTCAAGAACTAATACAAATAATATCAAAAGAAATTAATACATTGGAAAAGATGGTTTGAAAAAAACAGACAATCCTTTAATGTAATTAAAAATAAAATAGCGCAAGTCGGCTACAGTTGGAAAGGCAGTCAAACGCGAATACAAATAAAGAGCGTAGATAGACATTGATGGGATGAAATATGTAAATTCTAGGGTATAAATGATAAAATGAATGGAAATCTATATAAATAATATACAACATAAGGTGGCAAGAAACACTTAATTCATGAATTAAGCAAAAATGTCCTGGACCAAAAATCACTACATATTCTCTACGAGGAATGCTGGAAATTAAAACTAATAAAAGGCATACAAATATTTAAAAACTTCGATAATAAAGGATAAAATAAAAGTAAATACTATGAAGATATAAATATGCTATAAAAGACTTCAATAAAATTAGTGGCTAAGCGGGTAGAGCGGGCATCCAGAAACTTAAGATATTCTGGTTCGATTCCAGCATTCGCTTCACCCACTTTGCTCCTAGTGCCACCCACATTGGTATAAATCTAGCTTACCACCACCCAGATGAATGTATGGGCTTCCTAATGTAGAGCGCTTTGAGAAAATTGTGAAAAAGCGCCGCATAAATATAATTCAATTATTCAAATAATAAATAAAAGCTAAATCAAAAAAGTGGTTCTTAAGCTTGCTCTAACAAACATGAACATTCTCTGCAGCCCTGAGTATCTCTGGCAAGCTGTTCCCTTGGCGGGGGACATAATAGTGTAAAGATGCCATCCCATGAGCGTGTGTCCTGACTTTGGGAATACACACACACACACACACACATACATAAAAATATACATACACCAGTCGCCAGAAGAAAGCCATTTCTGCGCAAATTTCACAAAGTATCCCGCTTACATTACGCCAAACAGCACAGAGACAAGCCTCAAAACTTCTGGAACAAATTAATTTGGAGTGATGAGACCAGAATTTAACTTTTTGGCCATTCGACCATGCAGCCCATTTTTCTTCAAGTGCCTCCTTATTGTGCATCTTGAAACAGCCACACCACAATTTTTCAGAGTCTTGTATTTCAACTGAAGTTATTTGTGGAGTTTTCTTTGCATCTCGAACAATTTTCCTGGCAGTTGTGGCTGAAATCTTTGCTGGTCTACCTGAATCCCTCATTTTCTACTTCTTAATCAGCGTTTGAACACTGCTCATTGGCATTCGCAATTCCTTGGATATCTTTTTATACCCCTTTCCTGTTTTATGCAGTTCAATTACCTTTTCTCGCAGATCATTTGACAATTATTTTGCCTTCCCCATGACTCAGAATCCAGAAACATCTGTGCAGCACTGGATGAAAGATGCAATGGTCTGTCAGAAGCCCAGAAACTCACTGACCTTTTATACACACACATTAATTACAAACAAAGAGGTCACAGGTGAGGATTGGAACCTTGATTAGCCATTCAAACCTGTTTGTGTCAACTTTTGTGCATTTTATCAGATCAAAGTCACTGGGGTATGTAATCTTTTGATCAGGGTTATTTGGGTACTTTCTTTTGTAATTTTGATTTAAAAAGAGTAAACAGTTGTTTGCCAATAAATAGCTTCACACAAAGATTAAGCATGAGTGGAAGAAAGGTTTTTGTGTTATCATTCATATTGTCTGAAGAATGGCCAATAAATCATAAATTCTCCCAGGGTATGTGAACTTATGAGCACAACTGTACATACATATGTACATACATACTGTACATACATACATGTGGTCAACACAAAAATCTAAGATATCATTTTCCCAACAAAAGAAGTAGTCACATGACAGTCATTCGTCAGCCCCTGGCGGTATTGTGCACACGGGCACATACTCACACCACACCCAAAATAAGTGTGTGCGTGGCACTACAATGACCGGAAACATTTGCCACAGTCCTGCGCATTGGGCACATGAATTCAAAAACACCACAGTCATAAAAAAACATTGGCAGGCAAGTATACTGTAGTACACACAGGTGATAGGTAAGAGACAATTATAAAAGCTACAGATACTCTTAGCAGACTTCCTTTTGACAGGCTTTGAATCTCTGGCATTAAAATTGTTTGCGGAGAGCCTCCAAAACACTCCCCATTTCCCCGTATTGTATTCTTCCCATTTCCTCATGGCTGGTCACTTTCATTCATTAATTAAACTTATTTTTAAATAAAACATTTAGTCCACGATCGGCCCATCCATTTAAAAAAAGAAATATGAGGCAATGGTCTCTATTAGTACAGCACATGTTTTGTGATAACGGTGTGAGTCCAAACTTTTAAATGGTGATTGTTCTAAAAAAAATTGCAAATTGCATATAATTTGCATATAAACTAAGTGAAGCACGACGTTTTGCATTCAAACACTTTTTTTTACAAATAAAAACTGACAAAGATAAACATTCACTCAAAAAACAAAAATATGACCCCTAAGAAGCCCAAACAATATTTATTGTTTCTTCTCTCAAAGAAAGTATATTGATTGTCTGATTATTTTTTTTATAAATAAATAAAGCTTGGTTAAAAGATTTCAGTGTGTGTAAAAATACTTTTCGAACACATTCAATAATACAGCGGTGTGATAATGATAAACTTGATAATTTTGGTCACGGTTATCCTGATAATAAATGTTGTTACATCCCTAAAAATTGTATTTAAAGTAGAAGTAAGTAGTAATGGCATACGTTTGTTTAGCAGATGAAAAAGCTAATGAATATGCATATGCTCAACATTTAAAGTTAAAGTCAAAGTCCCAACAACGGCGTGGCGAAGTGGGTAGAGTGGCTGTGCCAGCAATCGGAGTGTTGCTGGTTACTGGGGTTCAATCCCCACCTTCTACCTTCCTAGTCACGTCCATTGTGTCTTTGGGCAAGACACTTCACCCTTTGCCTCAGGTGGCTGCTGGTTAGCGCCTTGCATGGCAGCTCCTGCCATCAGTGTGTGAATGTGTGTGTGAATGGGTAAATGTGGAAATACTGTCAAAGCGCTTTGAGTACCTTGAAGGTAGAAAAGCGCTATACAAGTATAACCCATTTATCATTTAACTACTTTCACACACACGAGGTGTGGTTAAATTATCCTGTGCATTTGATCCATCCCCATGTTCACCCCCTGGGAGGTGTGGGGAGCAGTGAGCAGCAGCGGTGGCCATGCTCGGGAATCATTTGCTGATTTAACCCCCAAATTTCAACCCTTGATGCCGAGTGCCAAGCAGGGAGGTAACGGGTCCCATTTTTATAGTTTTTGGTATGACTCGGCCGACAAACAAATTTTAAAATCTTGCAAAAGGCAAACAATTCTTCCTGAAGAGTAGCATTAGCACCAAAAGGGGTATCTGAGCAGGTCCATAAATTCTTTACACCACTAAAGTAGGTGATCCAGGGTGGACGTGACATGAGAAGATACATTTGTTAGAGTGGATTTACCACTGGTTTGACTTGTGATGCTGAAGCCCAGTTGTTTTTGGTTCTGTGTTTTTATAAATATATTTTCACTAATACACTATAGAAAAAGGATGATTTTAGTAATTTTGAAACTTAGATTTACCTAATGTATGATGGTGGTAACCAGGCATGGGCCGGTATGAGATTCTGACGGTATGATAACCTTCGGCAGACATCACAGTTTCACGGTATGGTATTATAATTACAGCTGTAAAGTGTGTTATTTCGAAATGTCTACTGAAAAGAATAGAAAAAATACTTATCATCTAAACAGTCATGTTTAAAAAACATAATAGTGTGAAGCATATGTGTTGAAGATAGATAACAGAAAATAACTGAATTATTTCTAAAATTAAAGTGCAGACCTAAATGCAGTCTACTGTTGCTAAACCTGCCACTTAAAAGGGGAACTGCACTTTTTTAAAATTGTGCCTATCATTCACAAGACAAGACAATGTGTGATTTTGTTTTTAATGCAATCTAGTCTGTAACAAATGGCAAGTACGAGGTGGCTAACAATGAAGGTAATAATGGGAGTAATCTAATGCGCCCATAAAAACCCTCTATACAAAAAATCCAAAAACTGCCAACAATACTCCATTTACATCTCGCGACCTGAATATTAACCAAGTATTAAAGATATTGTTATTATAAGCACTAACGCTGAGGAACTACTTTTAGCTGCACCGTGATCAAAGAGAGGTAACTAGCTTATGCAGCTACTGACATACTGATACGGTGAGCTACTGCATCGTCTCTGAGTTGGTCAAAGTTACATCTAGATTGTATATCGTGCCTCTCACTTGTATCGTAGAAGGTTTTTGCCATAAACTGATAAGTTAGTCAACTTTGAGGTGCAATTTAGGAGAGAAAGACACGTAAAGATGCTCGTTTTCCCCCATTTTTTTTTTCTTTAATGTGTGAGGATTATGATTACTTTATCTAAACGTGAAGAAAACTTTACGAAGCATTTTTTTTTAATAATAGATACACTTTCCAGTAAGATTTTAAAAACAAAGACAAAAAGTAGGCAGGACCTTAAAACCAAATCTCAAAATGTTTTGGAAACTTGCTCACAACTTGTCAACGAGTGTTTATGAGTACTTCAAGTGTGTATTTAAGGAGTTTTGAATAATTTTCTGTTTCAAATGTAACTTTACGTTAGCGTTAAAGTAAAAGATTATGCCTGTGTTTCTATTCTTCACGTCATGTTAGCTAACTGGTGTTAGTCATCGTAGAATACCATATCTTCCTCGCTAACAAGTTGGTATTTGTGTCACCAATGTTAGATGCAAAGGGATGTTGGTTCATGACAAAACAGTTTTGATTTTACCATGAATATAGCACACAGCATGTTTGATCAAGTTTGATGTAGTGCAGTTTTCTTGCTGCCATACCTGCAAGCATGTTTAGCGCATTTGGCGACCTTCTTCCTCCACCGTGGCACTCTGTATTTTTACAGAAGGTGAAGCATTCCCAAACAGCCAATTTAGTCATTTTAAACAGAGGGAAAAGTTTATGGGACTGGCCTCCTTTATCTGTCATACAGCCTCTGCAGGTGTGTGCATCCAGAAGGCTCCTCAAATTGCCGCTGCAGCCACATGCGACCTAAAGGATTTCTCACTTCCACTTTCGCGTATACCGTACGGACGGTATGAAGGATTAAAACTCACTTAATTGGCATCCGTGTCCTCATAAGATTGACATGACAATGTCAAATACCAAATCATGCACTATATACAGAAATGAAATATGTTAAAATTAAAAATCGTCCAGGGTGTACACCGCCTTCTGCTGGCATAGGCTCCAGCGCCGCCGCGACCCCGAGAGGGACAAGCGGTAGAAAATGGATGGATGGATGGATAAAAATGTAAAACACTAACAGAACAGAGACACCAATTGGTGTACTCACGGTTGACACTTTATCTTGGACTAGCCGCGCATCCATCTGTTCTGCACCACAGCCTGTGTGCGTTTATCAAGCAGCTTGTGTGCGTTTGAGATCCTCCCCTGAGTCACTTTGTCTGCTAAAATGGCCAAATGAGCGGAGATGTTTCTAGTGTTCTTCAGATGCCAAAGTTTTACCACTAAACTTCGACACCTTTCAGAATAAAGGGGACCACAAAAAATTTCCTTATTGGCTTTAGTTTATCAAAAAGATTTCTGATGCGTTAAACATACCGCATTTTTCGGATTATAAATCGCTCCGGAGTATACGTACGTCGCACCGGCCGAAAATGCATAATAAAGAAGGGAAAAAAACATATATAAGTCGCACTCGAGTATAAGTCGCATTTTTGGGGGAAATTTATTTGATAAAATCCAACACCAAGAATGGACATTTGAAAAGCAATTTAAAATAAATAAAGAATAGTGAACAACAGGTTGAATAAGTGTACGTTATATGACGCATAAATAACCAACTGAGACTGTGCCTGGTATGTTAACGTAACATATTATGGTAAGAGTCATTCGAATAACTATAACATATAGAACATGCTATACGTTTACCAAACAATCTGTCACTTCTAATCGCTAAATCCGATGAAATCTTCTTCCTCGTTGTCGCCTCTGGTATGCGCCGCTTCCTTTCTTTCTGCTGCTCGATCGCCGTTTTCTGCTGCATATTTCACTACGTCCAGCTTGTAATCTGCAGTATATGATTTCCTTTTCGGTGCGATTTTTGTTCAGCCCTTCTCAGTTTTTATAAGTTACCGCCAATGTTTAAATGTTCCATTTTAATAGCTACAGACATAGTAGCAGTTAGCATCCCATGACCCACAATGCACTTTTGCCATGACGCACAATGCACTTCTGCCATGACCCTCCCCCGCCGAATTCTTATTGGTTGACGTGTGTGTGACGATTGCTGACGTGTGTGTGACGATTGCTGACATTTGCTTCGTCTCTTACGCGAATGAGCTAAATATAATTATTTGATATTTTACGGTAATGTGTTAATAATTTCACACATAAATCGCTCCGGAGTATATGTCGCACTCCCGGCAAAACTATGAAAAAAACCTTGACTTATAATCCGAAAAATACGGTACTTTTCTTATTGCACTCAAAAAACAATTTTAGAACACTGTAATAAAATTGCATTAAAGAACAGTGAACATACAAGACAACTTTTCTTTTAGTAGTAAGTAAGCAAATGGGTTGCAAAGGCACTTAATTTGGCTGCTGACATATACAGTAACACTGTGTCATTTACGATTGTTTTATTTTGTCAAAATTTATGAGGGACAAGCGGTAGAAAATTGATTATTAATGTACTTGTTCATTTACTGTTATTATATGGTTATTTGTTTGAACATGTTCCATCTACACTTTTGTTAAAATGTAATAAACACTTATTCTTCTTTTGTTTGGATGCTTTACATTAGTTTTAGATGATATCAAAAATGTGGGTGTCGATCTGATACGAAGTAGTTACAGGGTCATACATTCATTGAGGACATATTTCCTGAGTTTTTAAACATAATATGATATATAAAAATATATAGGTGTAGATCCATCCATGGCATTTGTTTACATTGAGGAGTGCCAGCTTGCAGTTAGCGGTGAGCGATTGTATCCTCCTACAGTGTGTAGTGAAGCATGTTCAGCTATTCCTCGTCCTGCAGGGATGATACTTGATGATACTTTATTTGTCGCCATGGAGGCGAGGATTAATGATTTATAAGTGGCTAAAACACTGCAGACTGCGGATGGACGTTAGCCGCTAGCTAACTAGGCATATTTTAAAGCACCTCTTGCTGAGCAGCGTTTTTAAGCCAAAATGCGTCCATTCTCCCTTTCTGTCTAAACCCTGTGTCTGCTTGTAAGTAAACTGTGCGTGTGCGTTGCCGAACATGCTCCGCTGCTCGTAAAACCAGCAAGGTCATGACGTGACGACAGCGCGCTGTCATGCCTATACAAAAAAAGGGAACCAGTATTTTTCAGAGGCAGTATAGTACCATTTTTAATTAATTAGTTCCGCAGTATTTTATTGGCGACAGCCCCAATACATATATACCTATATATATATATATATATATATATATATATATATATATATATATATATATATATATATATATATATATATATATATATATACCTATATATATATATATATCTATATATATATATATATATAATATTTGTATTTATATAATATCATATTTGTATTTATATATATACATATATATATACATGCATATATATATATATATATACGTACATATATATACAGTATATATATATATATATATATATATATATATATATATATATATATATATATATATATATATATATATATATATATATATATATATATATATATATATATATATTTATAATCTATATTTAATTAAGAAACATACGTTTTTTTTAACATGTTAAAGGTGTTTAATAAAAATACACGCATGTTTAACACATGTATCATGTTGTAGTTGTATGTATGTTCGAAATAAACTCAAACCATAACCATAACATTTAGATTCCTTTCTTTCACTACGACAACAATATAAGTTGGTGTATTACCTTATTCTGATTGGAATCAGACAGGATTCACACTAGTGCTGATAACTTCCACATTTTCGAATTTACATTGTGAAGCAGTCCAATGTTTCTGTCCAATACCACATGAAAGTGGTTGGTTTTGTCCAGCTGCCATATTCGTTTTTAAACCCTTTCCAAGAAATACATTGACGGCAAACTCCGTAGCTTGCTAGCGTGTGCGTGCAAATTTCTGAGAGGGCCTTTAGGCTTTTGAAGGCATGTACGGCGCGAGAGTCTGTTGAAATAAAAAGTGCTTCTCGTCTTCCTGCTAGTCTTTTTTTTTTATATATACTGATCTGGCAGCACCCAGCGTCATCTTACAAGATACTCGGGTGCCGGAAATGTCAATCAAGTGACGAAAGTGAAGATTGATGATCGTTAATTTTTAGGACCATTTCTTTTAATGCATGGCTGCCGATCGACTGACACACACTTTGCAATCGACTGGTAGCTAGCGATCGACCTAATGGGCACCCCTGCTTTAGAGGTTTAGAGGATAGCATACAAAATAAGAGATTTACTTTCCAAATAATGTTATCAAATACTTCTTAGTCTTGTTGATTTACATTTGTAAAATATTTCTAGTTTTACCTTTTATTTGTATCTGAAGTACATGCACCTATCTTTCTCCAGGAAAACTTACTTTGTTAAAAAAGTATGAACACCTACCATTTTGTCTGATAGTCCAGTTTGAAGACATTTTTGAGCTTGGATATACAAGTGCTCAAAATAAATAAACGGAACGCTTAAACAAGACAATAGTAAAGGTAAATTAGACTTATGTGAAATCAAACTGTCCACTTAGGAAGCAACACTGATTGACAATCAATTTCACATGTTATTATGCAAATTGAATTGACAGCACGTGGAAATTATAGGCAACTAAATGAGGCAATTCCTGAAGGAATTGCATGTGAATGCTCCAACGCTGAAGTTGAACTTAAATCCTGGAATTTTTTAGAATTGTTGAAGTAGAGCACACAATTCCTGAACAGGCGGAATATTTAGAAGTTGGAACAGTTTGAATCAGATGAAAAATGTGGCAGTTGTGGAACTTTGAAGAACATCCCATTGATTTCAATGGGAATTTCCCAAAAAATTGGGAATTTTTGGAAAAGTGAGAATTTTTTTGAAAATTGTAAACAACATGTATGGTCTCTGAATGAGTTGAAATGGTTGGTGGTGGAATTTTTCAAATCAGTCAAGAAATCATCATCATCATCGGCAGTCACTCGTAGTCGAGTATGACTGTCCTCAGAATGGATGGGTTCCCATTCGGGAGGACGCCTGCGCGTGACGTCTTTTAGCGTGGGGAGACTGATGCGCCTGCAGCCACCACACGGTCCTTTGCAGAGAGGGGCCTTGATCCAGTGGCATGGATCCATGACGACTGGAGACCATGTTGAAGTAGCAACATGTATAATTGACAAATGGTATTACGGATTTCCTGGAATTTCGGAAAAACCGGGAATTTTTCCAGTTAAAAAAAACACTTCCTTTTTTGTCCTGATTAAGAGGAATGTTTTGACGGGGGAACGGTTGAAATGTGTTGAAAAATGTGAAAGGAGTAGTCGCCAGAAAAAAGGGTGGAAATAGGGCTTTGGAAAAGCAGGAATTCTGGAAAATCATGGAAAATTTTTTAACTTGAAAAAATTATAGTTTGACTTTCCAGAATGGTGGAATATGTTGAAGGTGGAATGGTTTGAATAGCTTGAAAAATGTGGAAATGGTGGAAGTTTGAAAAATGGCCAATTCATTTTGAATGGGAAAAATGTCCCGGAAAACCTGGAATTCTGGGAAATCTGGGAATTTTTGGAATTTGTCAAGGGAAAGCCCGCGATTCCCGAATAGGCTGAACAGTTTGAAGTTGGAACGGTTTGAATCGGGTGAAAAATGTGGAAGGTAGAGCCCGCCAAAATCTGGAGAAGAAGAATAATAAGTTGAAGAATAGATTAATTTTGGTGTAGAAAACCATGTGTGAGAATGCTTTGGAGCATTCACACAATTAGCAAGACACTCCCAATACAAGTAGTGGTTCTGCAGGTCATGACCACAGACCACTTCTCAGTTCCTATGTTTTCTGGCTGATGTTTTGGTCACTTGTGAATGCTGGTAGTGTTTTCACTCTAGTGGTAGCATGAGACAAGAGTCTACAACCACACAAGTGGCACAGGTTGTGCATGTCGTCCGGGATGACACATCAAAGCGAGCTGTGGCAAGAAGTCTATGGATGTTCTCATTCATCCAGGTCATTGTAATCTCAGGGCATTCAATCGATCGCAACTGGACTGTTGAGTTTGTCTTAGAACAGACCTGGGCATTCTGCGGCCCGCGGGCCGCATCCGGCCCTTTGTGCGTCCCTGTCCGGCCCGCGTGAGGCCAATTATAAATTACAAAATAAATTTTAAAAAGTATCTATGTCGAGTGTGCAATACAACGGTGCTGCTTTTGTTTTGAAGATCGTTATTTGTCCGTGTGGACGTATTCGTGTGCGTGATTGTGAGTGAATGTGTACAGCTGCAATCATTAATTACAAAATAAAGTTGAAAAAACATCTATGTCGTGCGCGCAATACAACTGTGCTGCTTTTATTTTGAAAAGTATTATTTATGGGCGTGTGTCCGTGTGTAACCTGCGAGTGAAGGTGCACATGCAGCGACAAGTGATGCACGGTTTACACCCGAGACGCTAAAAAGAGAAAAGTTGATGAAGAATGCTGTGTTTCCAACAAGACATGGACTGCAAAGCAACGTTCCCTCTAAGGTGCGTGCCTGCGCAATTGCGCACTGCTCAAGCGTCCGCTGCGCGCAGCAAATATATGCCGCACACCAAATCAAATCCCATCTGAATTCTAAACAAAATAAACATATTTATTCTATGTAATTTTGCAATGCAACTTTGAGTGACAGTGACAACAAGCGGCCCTAACGGTGTTCATCAACACCGTTCAATTGAACACCGTTCAATTATTGTAACGTCTATCGAGATGCTTCGAGGACAGGAATTATATCGATCACTTTATTGAGCAAAACTGTTTATATTCGGACATAACCACACCAAAAACATGAGTAAAACAATTATATCTCGAAAAACTAGTCATTTTCTGCCGTACAAACCAGGCCAAAACCAACTTGTCATCTTTCACCAGCATGCATAGCACTAAACCACTGGTGCGTTTATGGCCACACAAAAAGTCGGACAACTCAAACACCACACAAAGTTACACTATGACTCCTCAGTCATACGTGTGCTTATTTTACTGTCAATTATTATTAATGTTAATTTATTTATATTAGTCATGAAATGCTGTTACACACACTATGTTGAAGTATTACTATTATTATTAATTATTATTATTATTATTATTATTTATCTTACGGTACATATCAAAAATAATATTGAGCAACATTTAATTGAAATATTGTCGATGTGGCCCTCCAGCAGTGCTCGGGTTGCTCATGCGGACCCCGGTAAAAATTAATTGCCCACCCCTGTCTTAGAATATGTTGCGCCTGTGATCCAAATAGGCTTCATCAGTTCATGCTGATGGACTTAGATTGATCAGATCTAGTCTTAGACTTGGATTGGTCAGATGTAGTGTAGCGGCTAGTGCCAAAACCATGGGGTAAAAATGTTTCTGCAAACATATTGGTGACATGCTGATAAACAGGACAGCCACGCCCTGAGCCAGCGGCACTAAGTGCATGCTGACTGCTGAGGACACTTGCGCACTAAAGCAGAAAGGAAATACTCGCCGCTTACGTACTAATCAGACAGGACAGCCTAGCGGTAGCCTCATATCAGGTTTCTGCTCTGTACTGTATGATCAGGAAATGATTAACAATGATTTGAATCATACTGAAAATACAAATATCCATCCATCCATTTTTCTACCGCTTGTCCCTTTCGGGGTCAAACTGTTTAAATTGACAAATACTATTTATTTTGTTATTTGTTTAAAAAAAAAAAAGATCATGCCATCATGCTCTGCCTCACCTGCCTCCCCTGGCCACACGTCTCTGTCAGAAGTTTTCCAAGTATAACAAAGTCAGCCTACCCTCAGATAATAGAATCTGATTAGCGTATTCTCTACTCCCCTTGAAAAAATAACCTCCCACCCCTTACTGTTAACTCGCTCATTGTATTGATGCTAGTTTTAACACAACACAAGCTAACCAAGTAGGCGCTCCACAATTATGGACCTAATCAACGCTTTCAAGCTGTTATCATAAGATCAGTTGAGCATAAATGGTTGCAATCATTTTTGTCATGTAGTTGTAATCTATCACTCTGTTAACGGATTCAAAAAGAAGAAGAATGATCATTTAGAAATATGCTTTCTGATCTAGCTTGTTTATGTACTGTACCTTGTTCTAACTATTGGACAGAAATGCAACCCATTTCCTGTCTCACAGGATGGTGACAGATATGATGCTGGCAGTACTGTACTACTGGGGCCACTAAACAGTGATTCATTCCTGCAGGGCCTCTGCCGCTCCCTTCTGTCAGCTCATTTCTGCCTTCTTTTGTGTTTGGCGGTAACCCAGAACATTCTCAAAATGATTGTCATAGCTCAACTGCTACTACGGTGTGTGATGCCATGCAGGAAATACGAACAGAGCCCACACATTCAGAAAATGTACAAAATGTTGTTCAATACTAGCCTAAAACACCTTATCTTGAAATGTTGTTCTTCTCTTGTGGCCACAGTAGTAATATATACAACACAGGTGCAGAAAAAAATAAACAGGTGTGCACAGTAAGACCCAAAATTAAGACCTTTGCACAATTATGTTTGAATGAGTATGTTTTGTCTGGCAATTACCGTAATTTCCGGACTATAAGCCGCTACTTTTTCCCCTCGTTCTGGTCCCTGCGGCTTATACAAAGGTGCAGCTTATTTACTGCCTGTTCTTCTCCGACACCGACGAAGAGGATTTCGGTGGTTTTAGTACGCAGGAGGAAGACGATGACACAATGATTAAAGACTGACTTTTCATATACCGGTAGGCTGGTTATTTTGATAACGTACAGGCGAGCACTTTGTATTACTTTGCACCGTTGTATTATTTGTACTCTGCACGAATGCTGTTCGCCATGTCAAAGATGTGAAAGTTTGATTGAATGATTGAAAGATTTATTGTTAATAAATGGGACGCTTTGCGTTCCCAAACAGTCATCTCTGTCCCGACAATCCCCTCCGTGGTAGCAGGAACCCCTATATACTACGGTAATTACACATCAAAACCCTGCGGCTTATAGCCGGGTGCGGCTTATATATGGAGCAATCTGTATTTTCCCCTAAATTTAGCTGGTGCGGCTTATAGTCAGGTGCGGCTTATAGTCCGGAAATTACGGTAAACAACAACGAGGGAAAGGCTCACATTACTTTAACATTGTCCTTACTTTTCATAGGCATACAAATATTTTAACGTATAGCCATTACAATGTTTTCTAATATGCTCAAAATAATAATTCCCTATGATGCTGAAAATGATCAGGACCTTTTGGTTGTGGAAAATTGTCAACAATATAAAAGTTTTCACGGTAATAAAAAAAACAATAATTATATCCAGTTCTGTTCATGAATATATGCAACAGCTTCTTAAAAATATCTGTCACTTTCAGCAAGGCAGCACAACAAATGAATTTGTAATAAGATGTGATTTAAAAACAATAATAAGCACATGGTGTGTTTTGGTGCATGTGTGAAAATAATTGCCTCAATTCACAGCAAGAAAAATACCCATTTAACAGTAGTTCGGTCTGATTCAACATGGACTCAATTTAAGAGTACTTTGAACTTTGGGGTACTTGACAAAAAAGTTTTGTTTTTTTTTGTTTAAATTGTGAACATAGTTTAAGTCACGAGCCACTAGGTGGTGGAGCTAATGACATGCTAAGATCCTCCCAAAATATTCGGTCTAACTTGCTATCATTAGCTTATAGCTAGAGATCGAAATAACGTTTTATTCCAACCATTGAAAACAAATCCTTTAGCAGCAATCCACATTCCACAGCCTTCTCCCCCGACATATTCCTCCTGCTAAAGTTTGCTCCTGCTAAAGTTTGCTCCTCCAGTTGCGGCTCGGGCACATGCACACCGAGAGCTGTTCTGGCTGTCTGGGGGTCTCTGTTTGCTCTCTCTTTGCTCGGCCACGCCGCAAGTACCGGACATGTTATCTCCGCTCCCGCCTAGTAACTCTCCCAGTACATCACCTGAATAGCGTCAATTCTTCTCTATCACAACACTGACTGAGGGGAGATCGCATAACTGGGAATATCCTCTATTTCAACGCCATTGCTCACTGCCATCCGCCGTCCCTCTTTGGTAACTTGGCTTGCTGTGCATGTTGGATCTAATGAGACTGTGTTGCTAAACAGAACAAACTAAAAATAATTTCACAGTCCTCTTCTGTCACACTTGACATAATTAGTGATGTGTTCACAGAAGTGTTGCTCGTGGGAGTTTTCCATTATCTACATGCCCATATATATTTATGAAACTACTGTACTTTAGTGGTTGCTCAGACACATAATACAATTGTTTTTAAAATGTATTTCTTATCAAAAAGTTTACTTTTCTTTTTTAAAACCATGTTAAATGTTAAAATGGTGCTGTTTCCCCAATATAAATACCTATGTGATATGCATGAGATGCAGAAAAGGAGTTGTACAGTAACCAAGATGAACAACGAACAGAACTACCACAGTGTAGGCGGACAGAAGTCCTAAAGAACTTAACAAATAAAGATAAACTCAACTTTATAGTAAAAAAAATTAACAGGGTATGAATATACATTTTGGGCTTAACTGCCTTTGGCTATGTTTTTATCTGTTCATAAAAGAATGTAACTGTTTTATCATTTGCAAACGTGTTGTTTTAATGGTCAACAAAGCCAAACACAGTGGTAGTAAACCGGTAAATGAAATCCACATTTACAAAAAAAATTATTTGAATTCAGAATGAATTCATATTCCAATAAAAAAGTATATTTTACAGGTGGGTCCTACAGATATATATATATATATATCACAGTGCAAATTGGGAGAATTGGGTATGTTTATGGGAGGAGGAGGAAGTTGGTAAAAATAAAGGGTAACTTTGTTTTCAGGTATGGCTTCTTGAGACTTAAATGTGCGTACCGCCATGATAGACGTCTCCAGCGAATTCCGTGTGGATACGTGAAACTGGAGGGAGGGGCTAATTTTTACCAATTTTAAAAGGTGGCACTAGTGAGCCAAATATAACACTTTTGTTTACAAGACCCCAAAATATTAAAAGTGTGACATAACTGACGCGCCTGTAAAATTTTGGGACATTTTGTGCATGTGAAGGGCCTCAAAAAGTCGTTGAAAAGGGGAGATTAATAATTATAATACTAATAAAAAACTAATAAATTCCAGTAGGGCCCTTTTGTAATAAGATGTGATTTAAAAACAATAATAAGCACATGGTGTGTTTTGGTGCAGGGATTACAGAAGCCAGTAAACACGCTAGCGGGTCTACCTGGTTGATCCTGCCAGTAGCATATGCTTGTCTCAAAGATTAAGCCATGCAAGTGCAAGTGCAAACGAGTTTGGTGCTGTTTCGCCCTGTGCAGAAAAACATCGCACAGGGCGATGTGATGCGTCTAGTGCAGTAGCCTTGGAGTAGTAGTACCTGTAGTTAGTGCATGCTGCATGCCGCTTTTGCTTGCTATGCTGCATGCTGCTTCTGCCTGATACTCATTGCTTTCAGCTAGTGCCGCCGGCTAGCCCTCTGTCTCAGAGGGCGAAAAGAGGAGCCGAGTGCATAAGCCTCCTCAGCCGGTACATAGCCTCTCCATTGTCAAGACTCGTACATGCCTCCTCGTGGCCACACACGGTAACTGGAACCTCGCGGTTCCAGGCTAAGTTGTACGGGATCTCGGAGCAGCAGGGGGCCCCAGAGACGGGGCATGCAGGCCCACCGGTGTGTGGACATGCCCTGGTGCCCAGTCAACCCCTGTCCCAGCTATGGGTAAATAACCCCAGCTATGGGCGAATAGTGAAAACCGCCTCAACGGTGGACCAGGCGGAAGATGGCGGCAGCGGAATGCACCACAACGGCTGGGAAGGCGGATGAAGGCTGCAGCAAAGACGGGTCCCCAGTCGTCTTGGTCTCCATGCCACTGGACCCTGGCCCGCTCAATGCCAAGGACTGTGTGGTGGCTGACCGTGCACCAGTCTCCCCACATTAAAAGATTCCACGCACAGGCGTCCTCCCTACGGAGGGCAGTCATACTCGTTTCGAGTGACCGCCGACGACGACGACGTGCATTGCACCTGCGGTGCTTTCTCTGTTGCTCGGGCCCTAATAAGCAGCATTTCGATGTGAATATCACCACGCAGTGGCTGTAAATCAGCTTTTGTCGCGGCTACTCTTGTAATCAAATGAGCCGCTCCCTAAGGATATTATACAAGCCTTTTGACTTGACTTTGACTGCTATACCACACATACTAATTGACATTAAGAAATGCTCTGTGTGTGCACACTAGTCCCAATGGAGAGAGGACATGAGGAATTGTATCCCTGGAGTATATTGTTTTTAATCAGCTCTACTATAAAACAACAGAGACGGTCATAACATTATCATTAAACTGTGCATTATGTACATGCAGTAACTGTGCTCGTCATCAGGGCTGCGTGCCAGCTTACTTCCAAGCAACAGTTTGTCCCCATACACTTGACCAAAGTATCCTTGGTAACGGTAACAAAGCCAAGCTCAGACTAGGTCAACAAAGACTGGGATTCTCATCTGGATGCTTAGGTTACATAAATGATTAGAGCCTCAAAGTAAGAGCTTCAGCCCCCTTACGCACTGACTCACAACTCGCCATGTAAGACCAGTACAAAGTGTGACCCGCCTACTCCCTCAGATCACCTCTAGTGCACTCAGCCCCACCATCTGTCTATGATGGGAAGTCTCGACAGTAGGGGTTGGACAAGGGTCATCTTTCAGACACCGGATATAAGACAAGGTCTGCTATGAGGAACTGAAGACTATGATGTTCTCAGGTTATGCTACAGTTACAGTTAACCAACATAATGAGGAAAAGTTGGGAAAATAGGTGTAAAATGCATGATGGAAGAGCAAAGTTGTTAAAATGTGTCTGTACTGTGGACACATAAAGAAGATTGAAAGAATGAAAAATGTGAAGAGATAAATACACAATGACTATAATGTAACAATGTCAAATGCATGATGGAAGAAGAAAGATGTTAAAATGTGACGTTATCGTGAATCAAGAAAGTATTTACATCGCTTCACTGTTTCCACATTTTGTTATGTTACAGCCTAATTCAAATTGTTGTTTGTCCTCAAAATTCTACACAAAACAAGTTTGTGTTGGAATGTTTTGCAAATGTATTAAAAAATTAAAAAATCAGGCATACATAAATAAGTATTTACAGCCATTGCCATGATATTCAAAAGTGAGACACGGGCATCCTATTTCAACTACTCATCGTGGAGATGTTCCTACAGCTACATTGGAGTCCACATGAGGGAAATTCAGTTGGTGGGACATGATTTGGAAAAGTAAACACCTGTTTTTATATAAGGTCCCAGTGGACAGTGCATGGCAGAGTACAAACCGAGAATGAAGTTGAAGGAATTATCTGTAGACCTCCAAGACAGGATTGTCTCGAGGCACAAATCTGGGGAAGGATACACAAAAATATCTGCTGCCTTGAAGGTCCCAATGAGCACAGTGGCCTCCATCATCCATAAATGGAAGAAGTTTGGTACCAACAAAGACTATTCCTAGAGCTGGCCGGCCGTCTAAATTGAGTGATTGGGGAGAAAGGGCCGAGTGAGGGAAGTGATTAAGAACCCAATGGTCACTCTGTCAGAGTTACAGCATCCTCTGTGGAGAGATGATAACCTTAGAGAAGTACAAACATCTGGATGTAAATTAGTAACGAATAAACCACCACAAGTAAAATAATAATAATAATATTAATAATAGCAATAACAATACATTTAAATAACAATAGCAATATAAAAAACAATAAAATTCAGTTTTTCCGTATTAATTGTTTTTTACCTTTTACACTTATTTTACCACCCTATAGTGTGTCGTTTTTGTGGAAAACAACATTTAATAAAATGTTTGTTAAATGCAAAAATCCTCACATTTATTATTTATTTTTGGACAGTTTTGACCAATATTTTAGGTCAAAGCATAATCATTTTGTAAAAGGGCTTTAAGTGCATTACGCTTGTGCAAGGTGCTTTTTTGAAACTTTTATTTTGTTAGCGCAGTCAGACCGGATGTGGCGTACTGCGGTGTGCTGTGCTGTTGTTTTCAGCTTGACGAGTAAAGAGGCCTCACTTGAGGCTGTTAAAATAAAAGAGCGCCTCTCAAGTCGCGACCACTGTTTGATCATTGCTGTTATATGGATGATGTTGCTACAACAACACAAGCAGATGAGATGTGTTGTGGGGGTATGGATCGATGTCAGCCTAATCTTTTCCAGTTAGAGAAAATAAAGTTAAGTTAAAGTTAAAGTACCAATGATAGTCACATACACACTAGGTGTGGTGAAATTATTCTCTGCATTTGACCCATCACTCTTGATCACCCCCTGGGAGGTGAGGGGAGCAGTGAGCAGCAGCGGTGGCCGCGCCCGGGAATCATTTTTGGTGATTTAACCCCCAATTCCAACCCTTGATGCTGAGTGCCAAGCAGGGTGGTAATGGGTCCCATTTTTATAGTCTTTGGTATGACTCGGCCGGGGTTTGAACTCACAACCTACCGATCTCAGGGCGGACACTCTAACCACTAGGCCACTGAGAATATCTTTAACCCAGTGGGTGTGGCAGGGAGGCGCAGCAGCCTTTTAAAGTTAACACACTGAGTCTTCAAGCCAATAAAATGGTAAATGCGACAACATTATTTTTGGATTTGCTAAAAGAAGATTACAGTGGGGCAACCCCAAATAGTCCGCTTAGAGAATTTGGATCAATCATTTCACCAATGACCAAAGAGAAAGTATTAAAAATTTCAGTCTAATAGCTACACAGGGATGGACAAAGCTAAAACATATGTATTAAATTAGCTGGAGACTGTTGACACCGATCACATAATACCGATATTCCGCCATACATAATTAACCAGTCGTACCTTACGATGTATTAGTTTGCATTGGATGAGGCCGTGTCTTGCACAGAGAGAAGACCTTTGAACTGTACTTAAAATCTCTGACCGGCTTTCCTCAGATAGGGTCACTCCCAAGTCACTCTCCCAAACTGACTTAATAGAATTCAGAGAATCAGGACGTGAAAGAAAAATTAGGTTGTAAATACATGTAACTGATCCTTTTAAAGTTGGGAGCGGTGTCAGAAACACATCCGAAACTGTGTCAGTTGGTAATTTTGGAAACCTAAGGAAAGTATTACAAACAAAACTACTGATCTCTAGCTATCTAAAAAAAAGTGTTGGTAAGGGAGTGAAAATGTATCACAAAGTTGCTGGGAAGAGGCAAAAGTGTTGTCAATGTATAAATCGTTAATGTTGTTGATACCCAGACTTGACCATCTTAAAAAGGCACTAAGGACAAGAGAGGGAGGGAAAGCATGTTTAGCAGTGATGGGTGCAAGGCTAGAAATAGTCTGCAAACCAAAATGGCGCTTAAACTGAACCCACATCCTAAATGACGATTTTACGTTCAGATTTTTCGTAAAAGCGAAAGTTGATGAGTGAATGGGAAAGAGAACCAGAGCCCTAAGAGACACTGGTTTGATTGAGTTTGCCTCCATAACCAGCCATAACGGAGAGGGATCAAATGCTTCATATTGCAGCCAATATTTTAGAATTCTAATGTTGGTGGCCCAGTAGTAACTCTAAAGTTTGATAGTGTTAATCCTCCATACGATTTAGATCTCTGCAAATATTGCTTACGTAGCCTTGTGAGTCTTTTTATTACAAATGAAGTCTAAAATCTGACTAATTTACAAAAGAGGGACTGAGGGAAAAAAAGTGGTATACATTGGAACAAATTGGAAAATCGCGGAAGTACATTTATTTTAACAGAGTTGACATGAGACACTGTAGATAAATTAAGTAAGGACCGGCGATCAAAATCTCACTAAATTCTGGACAACAGTGAAACAAAGTTGACTTTATAAAGCTCTGCAAGCGTATGTGTGGCCTGGACACCCAAATATGTGAAACTTTGTGAGGCAATTTTAACTGTGTTAATTTTGATGACTACAAAAATGTGTCTTAGTTATTGTCAACGACTTATTTTTCCATGACTAAAATAGGACGATGACGGATCACAACAAATACATGTTGACGAAAACAATGACGAGACGAAAACGTTGAGCGAGATAAAATCCAATCATATTTAATTTCGTTTTAGGCGGGTGGGACAAGTTATTCCATCACAGTTGCATGTAGCAGAGGGGCGGGAATAAATCACTAAGGAGTGCAATCAGATCTACTGTCTTGATGAGGCAAGGACTTCTTACTGGGAAAACAAGACTGTATTGTAGGGATGTAACAATAAACTGTATTTATGATGACTGCAGCAAAACTCCCGGCGGTTAGTATTAACCTTTTAAAATAAAATGATCAAAATAACGAGATTGATAACTGCACTTTGACAAATTCACAGACTGACTACCAGATCGCTAGCTTGAATGCTAACATGAAAACATCAACGTGTTTACCCACTAAGAAATAACATACCCCAATCTGAATTTATATAAACACATTACTGTCTGAGCAACTAAAATACTCAGTTGTGCACATTGAACCTACAAGCTGTGCTGTCTTAGAATGGAATTATGATCATCGATCTTTCCTTAGAGGAATAGACAAGGTGTATTTATGGGGCATTCAAGTGCCGCTGAACAGAATAGGACACAACGCCCCTGTCAGAAATAAATAATAATAATAGATTTTCTTTGTTACACACAATATTAAAGTGCGACAGTATAAACCAATATTTAAAACAATAAAAAGCTTAGCAAAACAGATATAATACTACGAGAAAAACACTATCACTAAAGCATAAGAAACAAAAGACATGCAAAGTAGTGGCTTTTCTAACAGTATGTCTATTTATTACAGTTATATTTAAAAATATATGTAACTTGCTCAAATGATTTCAGTATGTGTATAAGTACTTTTTGAGCACATTTAACAATACTACATGAATAATAACCGTGATTATTTTTGGTCACAATAACCGTGATGTTAAATTCTCATATTGTTCCATATCTACTGTATTGTTACACACCTCAATACAATATGTCTTCTACATCTGGGAGGAAGAGAGGACATATGGATGCACTGTTTGCAGGCTAACCATCAGGCCAAAGTTAATATTTTTAAATTATTTAAAATGTACTGAATTGCTGTTACTGTTAAAAACAATAAAACAGCAGCAAGACCACTTACTCTACCACTACTTTTGTTGTAGATCATGGGTGAGCTTGTCCGCCAATTTAATAAGCTAAGAAACCCCTACAGTGCACTTTAATCGATGTTCTCCGCACACTGTTCAGCTATTAATTGCACATTTTGACAACCCAAAAGAGCAGATTTGTCATTTTTTAAGATAACACACTAAGAAAAGCATGTGAGATATATATACGTTCTAGATTTAAAACACTGGTTGCTGTATTTAAACGGGACAATGGCCAAGATGCCAATTGAACATACATTTGAAAAAAATGCTTTATGTCAGCTAAAATAATAACACAGTAAGTTTATTGTAATTTTTGTGTATTAGTATAATCATGGAGTACAGGTCCTGTTTGTGAATTCTGTTTTTTTTAGATGCTCTGCAATAACCTTAATAAACGTGGTTTTAAGACATCTTCAGATTCATAGATTATACTTTATACTTTGTATTTTAGTCAACAAAATTTATTGTAACTTTGGTCAACTAAAATGTTGAGAAATGTAGTCAACTAAAACTAGACTGGAACTAAATCAGTTTAGATGACTAAAACATGACAAACTACATTTTTGTCAAAAGATTATGACTAAAACTAAATTAAAAACTGCCCTCAAAATTAACACTGAATTTTAAAGCAAAAATTGTGCCAACGGTGCATCAACAAAGTATTGAGCAAAGGCTGTGAATACTTACAGTACATGTGATTTCTCAATTTTTTATTTTTAATACATTTGCAAACAGTTCTAAAAAATATATATATTTCACATTGTAATTATAGAGTATTGACTGTATAATTTTGAGAACAAAAATGAATTTATTCAACTTTGGAATAAGGCTGTAACATAAAGTGTGGAAAAAGTGAAATGCTGTGAATACTGTAATGTAGGCAAATGGATATTGACAGAGTGAAATATGTGAGCAGATACACAGTAACTATAATGTAACAGAATAATGCAGTAAAACGCATGTGCAACACAGAGACTGAGGTTTTTTGTGATAGACATTTTTTTTTACTCACTAATATTCAATATATGACTAATAAGATTTGAAAAATAACTTTTGGGAGAGAGGAACATAAAATTAATAATGTTAAGCTTTAATATACACTATATTGCCAAAAGCATTTGGCCACCTGCCTTGACTCACATATGAACTTGAAGTGCCATCTCATTCCTAACCCATAGGGTTCAATATGATGTCGGTCCACCTTTTGCAACTATTACAGCTTCAACTCTTCTGGGAAGGCTGTCCACAAGGTTGCGGAGTGTGTTTATAGGAATTTTCGACCGTTATTCCAAAACCGCATTGGTGAGGTCACACACTGATGTTAGTCGAGAAGGCCTGGCTCTCAGTCTCCGTTCTAATTCATCCCAAAGGTGTTCTATCGGGTTCAGGTCAGGACTCTGCGCAGGCCATTCAAGTTCATCCACACCAGACTCTGTCATCCATGTCTTTATGGACTTTGCTTTGAGCACTGGCATTGGAAGTGGAAGGGGCCCGCTCCAAACTGTTCCCACAAGGTGGGGAGCATGGAATTGTCCAAAATGTTATGGTATCCTGGAGCATTCAAAGTTCCTTTCACTGGAACTAAGGGGCCAAGCCCAACTCCTGAAAAACAACCCCACACCATGATTCCTCCTCCACCAAATTTCACACTCGGCACAATGCAGTCCGAAATGTACTGTTCTCCTGGCGACCTCCAAACCCAGACTTGTCCATCAGATTGCCAGATGGAAAAGCATGATTCATCACTCCATAGAACGCGTCTTCACTGCTCTAGAGTCCAGTGGCGACGTGCTTTACACCACTGCATTCGATGCTTTGCATTGGACTTGGTGATGTATGGCTTAGATGCAGCTGCTCGGCCATGGAAACCCATTCCATGAAGCTCTCTGCGTACTGTACGTGGGCTAATTGGAAGGTCACATGAAGTTTGGCGCTCTGTAGCAACTGACTGTGCAGAAAGTCTTTGCACTATGCGCTTCAGCATCCGCTGACCCCTCTCTGTCAGTTTACGTGGCCTACCACTTGGTGGCTGAGTTGCTGTTGTTCCGGAACTCTTCCATTTTCTTATAATAAAGGCAACAGTTCACTATGGAATATTTAGGAGCGAGGACATTTGAAGACTGGATTTGTTGCACAGGTGGCATGCTATGACAGTTCCACGCTGGAAATCACTGAGCTCCTGAGAACGACCCATTCTTTCACAAATGTTTGTAGAAACAGTCTCCATGCATAAGTGCTTGATTTTATACACCTGTGGTCGGGCCAAGTGATTAGGACACCTGATTCTGATTATTTGGATGGGTGGCCAAAAACTTTTGGCAATATAGTGTACGAGGGCTTGGAATGTCAGGGTGCATCACGATACAATGCAATACACGATACTCACGGTAACATCTCAATATGGCATTGCTGTGATAGAGATGAATCAACAATAAATGGAAAACAATAAATTCCATAGATTATTTTTGGCACCACAATTTAATCAGAGCACAAGCAGTTAAAATGCAAAAACAATGACAATGTTTTAGTGTTTTGGTGCCACGTAACTCTAAATAGAAGATTTTTTATGTTAAAGAGATTCATTTAGCCTACTAATGTGTATTTATAAATGGTTGATTTATATAGGCTAGTAAGGTAAAGTTTTGTACCTGACACCGCCATCCCACCACCTCAGGTGGGATGGAACAATCCATATAACACGTCACAGATGACGTCACACTAACATCACGTGACACCTCTGAGGAAGGCTGCAGAAGCAAGATAGCCGAAACTCGTCAGGTACAAAACTTTACCTTACTAGCCTATATAAATCAACCATTTATAAAGAAGATTTTTTAGTGGTCTGAAAAACAGTGACACTATTTGAAGTAGAACTAAATTTAAGTAGAAATATGGCAAAAAAAATTGCTCTTTAATAGGAAAATAATTCTCTGCACAGTGGCTGGCTGCTCATGTTTTTGATGCTGTCTGTGCAATAAAGGTGATAAAAATATTGATATGACACTATATCGTGATACTTTTTCTAATGGTATAATCAATTTCTTTTTTTTCTTCTTTTTTTTTTAAAGTCATGTTTTGGGCTGATACACTCAAGGATGACTTCTGCACCTCACCTCTGCTTTGCAAATTGTCGCAGATGTCACTGTACTGCTACCTCACTGTGCAGGGTTAGTGGTGAGCAAGGGTGGACAAAAAGTTAAGAAAAGTAGAAGCAAGTGGATAATCTTGATTTATTGTACTTGCTGTACAATTGCAATAAATGGAGCGTTTGAATTACAATGTTTTTTGACTCAGTTTGTTCAATGAATTCTTACTGTCATCCAGTGTACAAATAATAGGGGTGTCATGATTAATTGATGTATCGAATTATATTCCTTAGATTCAACTATATCGATCTGCACTCGGCAAGTTTGCCTTCCGGAAGATAGATATTAATACAACATCATTATAAAAGGAAATCAATCAATTTTATCAATACGAGAAAAAGGAAAAGATTGGATTTAAGAACGGCAGACTTTATATGATGTTTAACACTTTTAATGATAAGGATGTTAAACGTTATTCAAGTCTGTCTGCCCTGTGGCATCATCACATCAGTCAGCAAAACATGAACAGCTGATAGCTACGGTGGCTGAGAAATGTTACAACAAATGCAAAAGCGACAAGACAATAGAGTTAGAGTTAGAGTTTGAGTTTATTTTGAACATGCAAGCATACAACATGATACATCACAATTTCCAGTTTCTCTTTTCAACATGTTCGAAAAGGAGTAGGAAGAAGCAGAGCTTATTTAATCCTACCCCTTTTCTTTACATAACAGTTGCTGAAACTTTTTTATTCACTTCCTGTTCTCAATTTATTCACAATAACTCCATAGGTAATCACAATAAAAATAAATAAATAAATAATAGTAAGAATTTAATAATAATAATTGGTGAAGTAAGTCATATTTCATGTGATGAGATAAGTAAGATTACTTTAAGAATGAATGAATGGATGGATGAAATAAATTGAGAATGTTTGTCATGGTTCTTCTTCTTTGTACTTTGTAAACACTTTAAGTTTGGAGAGTTTCTTGAAGTGGATCATATTAGTACATTGTTTGATTGCTTTGCTTAATCCATTCCATAATTTAATTCCACATATTGATATACTGAAGGTCTTAAGTGTTGTACGTGCGTACAAATGTTTTAAATTAAAATTTTCTCTAAGATTATATTTCTCCTCTTTTGTTGAGAAGAATTGTTGTATATTCTTGGGTAGCAGGTTATAGTTCGCTTTGTGCATAATTTTAGCTGTTTGCAAATTCACTATGTCGTGGAATTTCAGTATCTTTGATTCAATAAATAAAGGATTTGTATGTTCTCTATATCCAACATTATGTATTATTCTAACTGATCTTTTTTGTAACACCGTTAATGAATGAAGTGTACTTTTGTAATTATTTCCCCATATTTCTACACAGTAGCTCAGATATGATAACACTAGTGAGCAGTAGAGAATATGAAGTGATTTTTTGTCTAGAACATGTTTTGCTTTATTCATTATTGACGTGTTTCTTGCTACTTTATGTTGTATATTTTTTACGTGAGATTTCCAGTTCAATTTATCATCAATCATTATACCTCAAAATTTGGTTTCATTTACTCTTTCAATTTGTATTCCGTCTATTTGTATTTGTGTTTGACTTTCTCTACTACTGTTACCAAATAGCATTATTTTAGTTTTGCTGAGATTCAACGATTATCTATTTTTGTCAAACCATCTTTTTAATTTGTTAATTTTGTCTGTTATTATTTGTATTATCTCCTGTGTGTTCTCTCCTGAACAAAACGCTGTTGTATCATCCGCAAATAATACTAACTTTAAATCTTTTGTAACTTTACAAATGTCATTTATATAGAGATTGAATAATTTAGGTCCTAATATTGATCCCTGAGGTACACCACAGGATATATTTAGCGTTGTAGACATGTGTTCGCCTAGCTTCACGTATTGTTTCCTGTTCGTTAGATAACTTCTTATCCAGTTTAAGACTAACCCTCTGATGCCATATCGTTCTAGTTTTTTGATTAAAATATTGTGATTAATTGTGTCAAATGCTTTAGTTAGATCCATAAAAACTGCTGCTGCACATTTTTTACTGTCTATTGCATTGGTAATTTCCTCTGTTATTTCAATTAAAGCCATTGAAGTTGAGACATTAGCTCTGTATCCATATTGGTTCTCTTCGAGTATTCTATTTTTATTTATGAAACTCTCTAATCTGTTATTAAACAGTTTTTCAATGATTTTAGAAAATTGTGGAAGTAAAGAAACAGGTCTATAATTTGTAAATTGATGTTTATCTCCAGTCTTATAAATTGGTGCAACTTTAGCTATTTTCATTTTTTTTGGGAATGTACCTGTTTGAAATGATAGATTACTAATATACATTAATGGTCCTGAGATCTCTTCTATAACCTTTTTTATCGTTTCCATATCAATTCCATTACAATCAGTTGAAGTCTTAGATTTACATTTTTTTACGATTGTAACTATTTCCTCCTGTGTCACATTACTGTGGAACATGGAGTTGGGATTTCGCTCTATGGTATCATTATATTCCTCAATTGGAACTGGGTCTGGAATCCTTTCTTCCAATTTTGGTCCAATATTTACAAAATAATTATTGAAGCTTTCAACTACTTCCTTTATGTTGTCATTTTTTTTTATTTCCGTCTAAAAAGTATTGAGGGTAGTCCCTCTTTGTGCCATTTTTAATAATGCTATTGAGGATGCCCCATGTTGCTCTCATATTATTTTTGTTCCTGTCCAATAATTCACTGTAATATTCTTTTCTACATGATCGTAGTATATCTGTTAACTTGTTTTTATACTTTTTGTACTTAATTTCTGCCTGTATAGTTCTTTGTGCTATAAATTCTCTCTATATAAATGATCTATATATACAACTGATGAAAATCTTTTTGCTTTTTTCCTGACATATTTCAATGGTTATACATTCTAAGATATTATCTATAGCAAATGACATGTTTTTTACCACTTTGTAGTTCAGGTTCTTCATCACGTACACAGCTACTCCTCCTCCATTTTTGTTGGTTCTGTTGATGTAGTTTAGTTCATATCCTTCCAGATCAAAATCTATTCCTTTTTTATCATCAATCCATGTTTCTGTGACAGCAATCACTTTGAATGGTTCGTTGATGTGTTCCAAAAAGTTCTTAATGCTGTTGTAGTTTGCATACAAGCTTCTGCTATTAAAAAGAATAATTGACAATTTGTTATCGCATGTAATGTTGCTATTATATTGATCATCTGTATAATAAAAACAATTATTACTGATGTGGGAGAAAAAATGTGTATCTGGATCTATATCATTTTCCAAATCCTGGTTTTTGTAATCTTTGTTGCAGAAATTTTTTAGTTCCATATTTTCTTGTTCAACAATCTTTGATGTTGTTTCAATAATCTCAAAAAGTGTAGGTGGATGTAATCCTGAATGTAGGTCCTCTTGTTTAGTCGTCCCTTGGAACATAGTAGTGTCGATGCTGAATTTGGATGTTTGTTTTCTGTCAGAGTCCATTAACATCGTTGTTGTGGTAGCTGTGTAAACTTTAAAAATTGTCCAGGTCCTTGATGTCATGGACAACAATTACTCTTGCTTCTGGACCTCCATTCAGCTTGATGTAGATTTTACAGTTGGTGCTCCGAGTTCCCTGGATTTTTCCCTGCTTTCTCAAGTCGCGTGCTTTCTTGGCGATTCCAGCATTGCGTTTTGTGAGATGCTCATTCATGTACACATTTGTTCCCTTCAGCTTCTTTCCCTGTCTCAGCAATGCCATTTTAGATTTTCTGTTTACGAGTTTCACAAGCACGACTGGAGTGGCGTTGTTGTTTCTTCCGTTCAGTGGGATGCATGTTTCAATGGTATTAATGTCAATTTCAATTTCCTTTGATTGCAGAAAGTTGACCACTTGCTGTTCTGCTGAGATCATATCCATTTCATCAGGTTCACCTTCATTATTCACAGCTTTCGCATAGGATCTTGGTTTAATTCGGTGCCCTGTCACGATGATATCATTCATTCGTTTGTCCTGATCCATTTCGTCTATGATATTCCTCAACATGTTGTTGTCTTCTTGAAGGGTCTTCATTCATTTGCCCATTTCAGTGGCTTCATTATTTCTTCTGTTGTTCTGAGATTGCAGATTGTCTATATTTTCCTGCAGACTTTTCACATCTTGTTTGTGTTCTGTTGTTACTTTTCTCAGATATTCTTTCAATTCTTTCATTTCTTCTTTCATTTCTTTCATTTCTTCTTTCATTTCTTCTTTCATTTCTTTTTTCATTTCTTTTTTCATTTCTTCTTTCATTTCTTCAAGTTTTTGTAGGATCACTTCTTGATTCCCATCATGTCCTGTGTCCAACCTCAAATCTTTTTCCCAGTTGTGTTCTGTATCAGCTGACCCCGAAGGTTTCAGGATTTCAATCTTTCCTTTACCTTTTCGCATCGCGGCAGTCACTGACGTCACTGCCTCTTGCTTGTGTCTTAACGGCAGTTGCTTCTTTAGCGACTTGCGGCACTTTAACTTGTTTTTTCCAACAATTTCGTATCTTGCGCCGTTCAGAGATCAATTTGAGGTGTCAGCCTGTCAACTTATATCACTCTGCGACGTCGGGATCACTTTAAAACAGCTGTAAACTCGCCGTAGCTTTTGGTTGCTAGGCAACCGCTTTGAACTGCGGCAAGGCGCCTTTGGCTTGAGGCTAACGGCTCTCCCAACTCGCCTTCTTTTAGCGTATCAGTGCCTCTCAACTGACCAAAATCAGATTGAAGATGCCAGGGTACTCTCCTGTGGCTGTGATCGCAAATCAGTGGTCAAAATCTTCAGATTTAACAAAAAACTCCGGTAGCAAGAGCGGAGCCTTTCTCTTTTGCGTCCTTTCTCATTGACAGGAATAAATTACAACACAACAACTTTCAGATCAAGTACAATTGCAAAAGCCACAACAAATGTCAACGTCATTGTGATTTTGGAATTTTGTTTGCATTGATTGGGGGGAAAAAAAAATTGGAAAAAATTGTAAATCAAATGTTTTATGAAAAAATCAGAAATGTTATTCTTAGGCCAAATCAGCCAGGCCTAACTCGACGGTAACGATTTGGAGAATTTACTGAGGAATTTATGAAACTGAAACAATACAAAAGGAAGGCCAATATAAGACATTCCAACACTGACACGTGTAAATGTGTTAGCTTATTAACTAATGTGTTAGCTTATTAACTAATGCTAATGACGCTCGCTTATTTACATTACGAGAGGACATACAAACATGCATGAAAACACTCCTACAGAAATCACACATGGGATAGTTTAGTTAAGTTTAAACAGTTTTAGTTATATTGGTAATCTTACAAACGTTGCTTGGAGTGATGAATAAAGAATTCCTAAGGAGTAGTAACGCGATATGTGGCTAAAAAACGGGAGAGCGCTAAAAAGAAAGGCACTGCAACAACTTCAGTGAGCGAACTCGTCCAAAAGATGGCACCATAGCACAAACAATAACACACCTTGTCAATGTCTTTGCTCGTTTTTTTTGGTTTTTTTTAAACTATTTGCATTGTGGCGGTTAGCGAAGAAAAATCCATAAATTAGCCGCACCGTTTTATAAGCTGCAAGTTCAAAGCATAGGAAAAAATACATTTACGATAAGTATACATTAATTATGGATAAAAGCAATTAAACAACAATTAATGGCCAATGCATTCATATCTTATTTGAATAAAGTGAAACTAACACTTGAATTAACAAAAGGAAACATTTTCTGCTCTCATTTTCAATATTCAATAATTTTTTAAGACAAGTACAGTAACCAACATTTGAACAATAGATTTACCTGCTTCTTCTGCTTTTGTTTTTCAACATAAAATAATATAATACAACATTTGAACAATAGCTATACCTGCTTTTTCTGCTTTTGTTTTTCAACATGAAATAATACAATATTAATATAAAAAATAATCAAAAATAATGCACTTAACATCTCCTAACAGGTTAATTTAACAGTAGGTTTACCTGATACTTTTGCTGTTGTTTTTTCATTGTATATTATTTACAATGGCAATAAAATAATCTGACATAGAAATTATACAAATACAAAATAAATTAATATGAACGATTGTATTCAACCAAATCTCTTAAGGTTAAATGAGTAGTGAGTTGATCTACTACTACTCTCACTTAAATATACAGCTATGAGACAAGAAAAGTCACAACAAATGCCAAAACACAATAACGTAACACAATAACACATAACAACCACTATAATCAAAAGCACGACAATACAAAGACGAAACGGAAGTGACAGCGGACAAGTTTTGGCGACTCACCGACTTCCTGAGGACGGAAAGTTAAAAATGGTGTAATACAATCCAATCCAATCCATTCCACTTTATTTATATAGCACATTTAAACAACAAGAATGTTTCCAAAGTGCTGCACAGCCATGTTAAAAACAATATTAAAAACATTATGCTCCACCAATGACTGATTAAAAATAAAAAATTAATATAAAACCAATATAAAAATAAATATGATTAAAAACGATTTTAAAGGGTAAAACCAATTAAAACAGTAAATAAAAATAAAAATGTATAAAAGAACAAAACACAGAGGACAACAGAGGACAGAAGACCACACAACTCACGTAGTGTTAAAAGCCAAATAATAAAAGTGGGTCTTAAGACGAGACTTAAAACACTCCACTCTAGAAGCAGTTTGAACATGGAGGGGCAGAGTGTTCCAGAGCTTAGGGCCAACCACAGAGAAGGCCCTGTCTCCCCTGGTTTTAAGTCTCGTCTTGGGCACCACGAGCAGGAGGTGGCTCTCGGACCTCAGAGCGCGCGCAGGAGTGTAAATTTGGAAGAGGTACGAGATATACTGAGGTGCCAGTCCATGTAAAGCTTTAAAAACAAACAGCAATGTTTTAAAATAAATTCTAAAATGAACAGGGAGCCAGTGCAAACTCTCAAGAATTGGGGTTATATGCTCGCGTTTCCTGGCCCCTGTTAAAAGTCGTGCTGCCGCGTTCTGGACTAACTGCAACCGGGAGAGAGCTTTTTGGCTAATGCCAGCATAAATGAACAAAGTTGGAAAAGTAGGTGAAGTGTGACGACTTTTTCCAGTCATAAATAACATGTTTTACTTTTTTTAATAATACTACTATACAAGGGGTCGGCAACCTTTACCACTCAAAGAGCCATTTTGGTAAGTTTCACAAATTAAAGAAAATGATGGGAGCCACAAAAAAAAAAAAAATTTAAAATGAAAAACACCGCATATAAAGCTTTAATTGCTTTGTGCTATGTTAACCAGGGGTCTCAGACACACGCACCGGCACGCACTTTAATATGGAAAATTGATGTCAGTGCGGCCCGCGAGATTTGAATCAATGGCGCTTGATAGCGTCATACTTGCCAACCCTCTCATTATTTCCGGGAGACTCCCGAATATCAGGGAGTGATGGCACTGCTTATGGTGCCCTCTACAGCCTGCCCAAACAGTGTACCTGCTCGGCCACATGTAGAATGCAGCTTCAGCTTGCTCACGTAAGTGACAGCAAGGCGTACTAGGTCAGCAGCCACACAGCTTACACTGACGGTAGCCGTACCGTATAAAACAACTTTAACACGGTTACGTTACAAATATGCGCCACACTTTGAACCCACACCAAAAAAGAATGACAAACACATTTCTGGAGAACATCTGCACTGTAACACAACATAAACACAACACAATAAATACCCAGAATCCCATGCAGCACTAACTCTTCCGCTCAACCGACGCACGGAGGGGGGGGGGGGGGGGTTGATGTGTGGGGGGGTTTTGTGGTAGCGGGGGGTGTATAATCTAGACAGGAAGAGTTAGGGCTGCATGGGATTCTGGGTATTGGTTGTGTTGTGTTATGTTGTGTTACAGTAGGATGTCCTCCAGAAATGTGTTTTTCATTCTTTTTTGGTGTGGGTTCACAGTGTGGCGCATATTTGTAACGTAACAGTGTTAAAGTTGTTTTATACGGTACGGCTACCGTCAGTGTAAGCTGTGTGGCTGATGACTAATTATGCTTTGCAGTCTCCTACGTGTGCAAGTAAAAGCTACATACAACATGTGGCCGGGCTGGCACGCTGTTTGTAAATGCTATAGAGGACAATTACTGCAGTGCAATTAGGGCACGCCCTTAATTTAGTAATTAGAGTGAAAATAGGATTATATTTTCCCTGGGAGTTATCTAGGAGAGGCACTGAGATCCATAAGTCTCCTGGTAAAATCAGGGGGGTCGGCAAGTATGCAGCTGAGCCGCATCAGAGTGGTCAAAGAGCCGAATGCGGCTCCAGAGCCGCGGGTTGCCGACCCCTGTACTATACTATGTCTCCCAGGAGGTCATCAAGGGGATGGGTCAAATTCAGAGGACACATTTCTGTACTTTAACTTTAACTTCAGGAAGTTGGTCCGTCAATGTAACTTTCTCTGCTGTCACTTCTGCCGTGTCTGTCGCGTCCTTTGTGGCTTAAAGATGTGTTGTGCCTTTATATTATTGTGTTATGTTGTTTGTCTTTGTTGTGGCTTTTGCAATCTGGCTGTAGCTGAAAGTTGTTGTAATAATTTATGATATTGTCTTGCCGTGCTTGCATTTGTTTTGACATTTCTTGGTCACCGTAGCTTGCCGCCTTTCTTGTTTTGATGACTGACGGCGATGACGCCACAGACGGGCAAACAGACTTGTATAACATTTAATGTTCTTATCATTAAAAGTGTTAAAACTTTATATAAAAACTGACGTTATTGAATCCAATGTTTTCCTTTTAACAGTATCGATAAAATCGATCGATTTCCTTTTAAAACAATGCTGGATTGATACCTATCTTCCGGAAGGCAAACTTGCCAAGCACAGATTGATGTAGTTGAATCTAAAGAATATAATTCAATACACCGATTACACCCTTATAGGGATGTAACGGTAAACAGTATAATGATAAACCGTGGTAAAATTCCAGACGGTTAGTAATACCATTTAAAATTACAGAAAAACCGTCTTTCATTAACGCATTTTTGGCAACACTGCTTACTTCCTGGAAACGAAGTCACAGCAGCGCTGGCGCATGCGCACTGGTGTCGCTTGGCTTTAAAATCATGGCGGACAAACTACACAGACTTTGTACCCGTGATTTCCCCTCGGAGTAAACAGAGCCAAGCGCTTGGTTTAACTTAATTTTCGCTTGCTTCATTTTCGTGGAGTCTGGGCGTGCATTTAAGAGCGCACCGCTGTTTTTAGATGGCGACAGGTGTGAACAATATTGAAAACAGACGCATCTGTCCCACACTAAAAGTATACAGCGAAGGAGAAAACGATTTAATGTTGTTTTAATTTTCTCAATACGCGTCCATCATATGTGACTGAGATTTGATGATGTGAGGAAACATGCAGCAGGTGATGTGTCGGGAACGTTGCCACAACTTGTTTATACAATCTATAGTTTGTTTACTGGGATGCTCACTAGTCCTTTATTTAACGGCAACCTTTATCAGTGTTCAAACAACAAATACTAGCTACTGTATAACGTTTTGTCATCTCATTGAACTGAACGCAGGCTGTGAAGATTGTGTATTTGATATGCGAGGTACCACTCCTGTTTTTTTTTTGTTGGCCAAACTGTTGCACTAAACCACTAGGAGGTTTTGTTAGAGAAAAACAAGGCCTGTTTATTAGACTTCACCTTTATTAGCCAAACTGCTTTGTGTTTTATATTGATATCAAAAAGTAAACACCATGGTTTTTTTTTTACATTACTTGTGTTTTTTCCATGTTACAAAGGTAATACTAATACTAAAACAATCATGAGACATAGCTTTGTGTTAATGTTTTATTGTATATAGTTAATTCCTATACAACATTTCTGCTCAAACTCTGAATGGATCCGTCCCGATACTGCATCTACTTGTACATACATAACTTTCAACTCCCTCAATCAAAATGTAAAAATAGAGATAAAGGCATCATGTATTGCAAAGAAGCTGACACATTGATATTATTAATGAACAAAAAAATAAAAATACTTGACTTTAGATATATGGATTACGTTTATCTATAGACATTTTATTAAACATTACAAATTACATGGTGGTATTATGTTCACACCTCACCCCAACACTGCTTTACCTAACAATCAGTAATCATGATTTCAATATTAATAAAAATAATCTTAATTATTATTTTGGCCATAATTGGCAGCCCTATGTATAAGACTAGATCTCATACATTAACACTATTGTTATCTATATGGACAAAAAGTGCAGTTACATCTTATGACCATCAGGTGCCATTTTTCAAAATTCTTACATTGTTTTTTATTTTTGAATCTCCTGTGCCCATAAAGTGCTATCTTGCACAATTTCCACATTTATTTTAGTTATTTTTCTGCCATATTAGTTGTATATAATGCTTTTGTTACTTTAATATACATATTCAATTTCTTTTTGAGGTCCATGAAACAGTGTTTTTATCTACAACAATGTGTCTTCTACAAAGGAAATCATTTTGAATGTGTTGTGTTTTAAAAAAAAAAAAAATGTGTATTTGTATTAATACATTTCAAAACTTTTGAGCACATTTAAAAATACCGCAATAATAATGATAACCGTGATAATTTTGGTCACAATAACCGTGATAAGAAATTTTCATACCGTGACATCCCTACACCCTTATTATTTATGTATCTAATATTTGTTTACTTACTTAAGTATCTATTTATTAATTTACCTTATCATTTAGTTTTTCACTGTTGTGTTCCAGACTGAGTACAAACAAATGTGTTAGAAATTGTTATGATACGAAAACACATAGGATTAAATAAGATCTGCTTCTTCCGACTTCTTTTTGGACATACTGTAAGGAGAAACTGGAGAGATGTGATGTATCATGATGTATTATATGGAACTGTTGACCAGCTCTATACCGATGGCAGAATCCTAGAGGGTTCATGGGAGTCTGCCCAACCAGTCTACATGTGTTTTGTGGGCTTTGAAAACTTTGGGGCAGTCCTGTCTCTGTATGATCGGTGTCAGAGATTGGTCCGCATTGCTGGCAGTAGAGGTGGGAATCTTTGGCCACCTCATGATTCGATTACGATTACGATTCAAGATTAAAAGGTAGGGATGTCCGATAAAATTGGGCTGCCGATATTATCGGCCGATAAATGCTTTAAAATGCAATATCGGAAATTATCGGTATTGGTTTCGTTATTATCGGTATCGGTTTTTAAAAGTAAAATGTATGACGTTTTTAAACGCCGCTGTGTACACGGACGTAGGGAGAGGAACAGAGAGACAATAAACCTTTAAGGCACTTCCTTTACGTGCATGCCATCCCAGTCACGTAATATCTACCGGCTTTACTCATTACGAATTGATGCAAGACATACTTGTTCAACAGCCATACAGGTCACACTGAGGGTAGCCGTATAAACAACCTTAACACTGTTACAAATATGCGCCACACTGTGAACCCACACCAAACAAGAATGACAAACACATTTTGGGAGAACATCCGCACCGTAACACAACATAAACACAACAGAACGAATACCCAGAATCCCTTGTAGTACTAACTCTTCCTTTTATAAGGTTAAATATTATGGTCACTCGCCATAGTGATATATCGTCACACTTCTATAATACACCATTTAACAAAATACAAACACATTCCACTCTACATGACATGACAAAACACTAAAATAACTTTACACGTTTACACAATGTAGAATTAATATTTCACAATATCACATTCACAAACCAAAAAAAGGAAGCCCTTTCATGTGTGTGTTTGTTCCAATGAAAGGCGAGTGCCTCGGACTGACTCATAGGGTTCAATGAACTCCTGCTCTATTGATGTTTAACTAAATAGTCCATTAACAATGGAATTTTGAGTCACATGATGTGCTTGGTCTGTGCACCTACATTTAGAAAACAGGTGTAAGACTAAAGCACGCTGTTGTAAATAGTACATTTGTTTCTGATTCTTATAGTGCTGTATTGTTCCACTGTCAGTGGCAAAGAGCAGGAAAGGTCTAATGTCATCATGACATACTTAAATCAGTGGTCCCCAACCTTTTTGTACTTGCGGACCAATCAACGCTTGAAAATTTGTCCCACGGACAATGGTCCAGTTTACAGTATACACTCAGATGACAAAGACTAGGTTTTTGCCACAAATTACTGTCATTGCTGTATCCTTTTTTCTGTAACATCATCATGGGAACAAGGATGGCATGTTTCTATGGTTGCTGTGGCAATAAAAAAAAGGGTTAGTCCTGATTGGTAATAAGCCCTGAGGGAACCATGGCAACTGTAGTGAAAATGCCAAACATTAGCCCTACAATGCTCAAGCCTGAGAATTACAGTGATTAAAGTGCCATGCATTAAGCTCCCCACATTATCCTTTCATGCCATGTTCTTTTCATTACTAGAAATTCCAATAACACATTTTAATATAATATTAGAACTCTATGGATGTGGGCAATGTTCCCCCTAATGTTTCATGTGTCTGAGCAAACACGCAAACTTCCTGAGCATTCAGTGGAGCACATGTGAGCAAAATCAGAAGTGCACACTGCGGTCATACCAGCATCTGTCCCAAACCTGACTTAATAACAAGTTACATGTTTATTGTTTTTAATCAAATGACAGCAGTCATTTCTACTAGATTAATTTCTAATATGGGTGATATGGCCCACTTACAATGAAAATATCAAAACTATATAGTTTTTCATGAGCTGTGTACTAATATTGTATTTCTGGGATTGATTGAGATTGATTGAGACTTTTATTAGTAGGTTGCACAGTGAAGTACATATTCCGTACAATTGACCACTAAATGGTAACACCCGAATAAGTTTTTCAACTTGTTTAAGTCGGGGTCCACTTAAATTGATTCATGATACAGATATATACTATCATATATACTATCATCATAATACAGTCATCACACAAGATAATCACATTGAATTATTTACATTATTTACAATCAAGGGAGGGGGTAATGCATTGGAAATAATTGGTACCCCTTTCAGAGATCACATTTATTTGTTGCACAATGAGATATAAGCATGGGATACAGTTGATTTCTCTCTGTAAAATATATCATTACAGTTGTTATTAGCATTTCTGTGATCTAGTAACAGCATTTTATGATTAATATCCATAAATTAACATTCTTAATAAATGACAGAATATACACACCTTTGATTGGGTTGGGTTGAGTTTTTTCTTGCCCAGATGTGGGATCTGAGCCGAGGATGTCATTGTGGCTTGTGCAGCCATTTGAGACACTTGTGATTAAGGGCTATATAAATAAACGTTGATTGATTGATAATTGAGTCTGGGTGTATACTTGTTTGTTTCACCATAATAAGCACTACAAGCATTTGCCTTTCTTAACTCTGCTTCACTGTTAACTACAAGCTTACTAGCAAAACAGCAACACGCATGCATAACATGCTGTTAATAACCTTGATTGGCTGAGTGTGAGCTGCATTAAAGAGTAACGACCTAGCATTTACAGTTTGTGTGTACTGTTAGAGTGGTTTGCCTTTTTTGTGGCTATAAAAACATCAGTGGCTGAGTCAAATGAGTGCGTCTGTTGGCGCAAGTGAAAAAGAGAGTGGCCATTGTTGATATGACAATTGACCGAGTTGATTCTGGCATAGTTTGTACAGCAAAAAAATTACCAGTTCTGCTAGATAGTTGTTTTTTTTACTAATGTTTTTTTGCTGTGGTAACCACCGACAAACAGTTTTGCTGAATAATGTGATCGGAAGACCCTTTGTCCTCAAACCGTCTCGACAGATGCTACAATAATTGAACAGTGTTGGCGAACATTGTTTTATCTATTGTGGCAGCTTGTTATCCCCTTTCACTCAGCTGCATTGCAAAATCCTACAGAACAAATTGCTATGTGTTTATTTTGGTTGGATTTTATTTTGTGCGCCACATTGATTTGCTGTGCGCAAATAACAAGTGAGCAGTGGGCAACTGTGCAGGCGAGTACCTTAGAGTACATTGGACGTGGGACATAAAAGTTGCATTGATGTATCCTCTATGAAACCTGCGCCATCAGTGGAAAGTAGCCGTCAACGGCTGCTAAATAGATGGAAGGTAGCATAAAGGTGTGTCGGGTGTTGGGATGCAACGACTATAGATTTTGACTGTACGATTATAGTCTGAGTAATGTGTGAATGTGTGAATGTGTGTGCATGAATGGGTGAATGTGGAAATAGTGTCAAAGCGCTTTGAGTTCCTTAAAAAAGGTAGAAAAGCGCTATACAAGTACAACCCATTTACCATTTACCATTAATAATCACGGTTTCACGATTATCACAATCAGTATGAATATACTAATTTCACAATAAAAAATGTATGCAATCACATATTCCTGATAGATTTTGATGTTATTTATTGTTGTTGGACATGACAGTAATCAAATAAAATTATAATAACAGTACAAAACAATACATATAAACACAAATTATTATTAATAATACTGTGGATGAATAAATTACTAATATGAGGCTAAGATTAACTTTATTGATCCCCAGGGGAAAATCATTTAGGTATAAACTCAGGTGTTATTGTCTTTAACTATCATCCATGCCTATTTATTCATTTTTAAAGGCCTACTGAAATGATTTTTTTTTTATTTAAACAGGGATAGCAGATCCATTTTATGTGTCATACTTGATCGTTTCGCGATATTGCCATATTTTAGCTGAAAGGATTTAGTAGAGAACATCGATGATAAAGTTTGCAACTTTTGGTCGCTGATAAAAAAGCCTTGCCTGTACCGGAAGTAGCGTGACGTCGCAAGGTTGAATGGCTCCTCACATTTCCCCATTGTTTTCAATGATGGCCGCCAGCAGCGAGAGCGATTCGGACCGAGAAAGCGATGATTTCCCCACTAATTTGAGCCAGGATGAAAGATTTGTTGATGAGGGACGTGAGAGTGAAGGATTAGAGTGCAGTGCAGGACGTATCTTTTTTCGCTCTGACCGTAACTTAGGTACAAGGGCTCATTGGATTCCACACTCTCTCCTTTTTCTATTGTGGATCACGGATTTGTATTTTAAACCACCTCGGATACTATATCCTCTTGAAAATGAGAGTCGAGAACGCGAAATGGACATTCACAGTGACTTTTATCTCCACGACAATACATCGGCGAAGCACTTTAGCTACGGAGCTAACGTGATAGCATCGTGCTTAAATGCAGATAGAAACAAAAGAAATAAGCCCCTGACTGGAAGGATAGACAGAAGATCAACAATACTACCAAACTCTGGACCTGTAACCACACGGTTAATGCTGTACCGCCTGGCGAAGCCTAGCAATGCTGTTGCTAACGACGCCATTGAAGCTAACTTAGCTACGGGACCTCGACAGAGCTATGCTAAAAACATTAGCTCTCCACCTACGCCAGCTCTCATCTGCTCATCACGACCCGTGCTCACCTGCGTTCCAGCGATCGACGGCGCGACAAAGGACTTCACCCGATCATCGATGCGGTCGGCGGCCCGGAGACGGAGGAAGTCAAGGTGAGGAAAGCTGTACTCACGGTAGCGCGTCTGCTATCCAACTCAAAGTCCTCCTGGTTGTGTTGCTGTAGCCAGCCGCTAATACACCGATCCCACCTACAGCTTTATTCTTTGCAGTCTCCATTGTTAATTGAACAAATTGCAAAAGATTCACCAACACAGATGTCCAGAATACTGTGGAATTTTGCGATGAAAACAGAGCTGTTTGTATTGGGATACAATGGTGTTCTTATACTTCCGCTTCAACCCTTGACGTCACACGCAAACGTCATCATACCTAGACGTTTTCAGCCGGAAGTTTACCCGGCCGTATTGGCATGTGTTGCAATGTTAAGATTTCATCATTGATATATAAACTATCAAACTGCGTGGTCGTAGTAGTGGGTTTCAGTAGGCCTTTAATAATCTACTTAGTATGCTGTGCTAACTTAAATGCACATAATTAGAGCCAATAGTATAGTGCGGTTATGCTACAAGTTCCTGATATTATGTTGGTGTTTTATATTTGTTATGTTTTACATTTGCTATATTAACTTACAAAACCTATAGTTTATTTAACACAAACAAGAAGAAGCAATGTAACATTAAATGGTCACTTAATGAACCCGTTGACAGGAGCACATTGAATTGACTCCTTTATGTGCAAGTGACACCTTTATATTTAACTCCCTACCAACTCAATTCTTCATGAACAAACGTATTCAAAAAATAAAAATAATAAAGTAACAAGAAACACGTCAATAATAAATAAATGACTCCATGTTCTCTACTGCTAGCTTGTGTTACCATATCTAGAAATATGGGGAAACAACAACAAGAGTACACTTAATTCACTAACGGTGTTGCAAAAAAGATCAGTTAGAATAATACATAATGTTAGATACAAAGAACACTAAAACATTTTATATATTGAATCAAAAATATTGAAATTCAATGATTCGGTGCATTTGCAAACAGCTAAAATTATGTACAAAGCAAACTATAACCTGTTAACCAAGAATGTACAACAATTTTGTCTCAACAAAAGAGGAGAAATCTAACTTTAGAGAAAAAATTAATTTAAAACAATTGTATGTACAAACAACACTTAAAACCTTTAGCATATCAGTATCCATCCATCCATCTTTTTCTACCGCTTGTCCTTTCCGGGTTCGCGGGAGGTACTGGAGCCTATCTCAGCTGCACTTGGGCGGAAGGCGGTGTACACCCTGGACAAGTCGCCACCTCATCACAGGGCCAACACAGATAGACAGACAACATTCACACTCACATTCACACACTAGGGACAATTTAGTGTTGTCAATCAACCTATCCCCAGGTGCATGTCTTTGGAGGTGGGAGGAAGCCGGAGTACCCGGAGGGAACCCACACAGTCAAGGGGAGAACATGCAAACTCCACACAGAAAGATCCTGAGCCCGGGATTGAACTCAGGACCTTCGTATTGTGAGGCACATGCTCTAACCCAACGTGCTACCTGCATTTCAGTATGTGGAATGCAAATATGCAATGTATTTAAGCAAGGAAGTCACACAATGCTAAAACATGGCAGTGCCAGTACAACCATAGAAATCTGAACATGGACACCAGTATAAAACTCCTAATGCAAAAACTCACTACTGCAGTGCACACAAAATAGTCTACTAATAACTCAAAGCAAATATCTCTCAGTCAAACCAACCCGATTCCTTTGGTTACCACTAATCAGTAGCACTATACTGTAACTGCTGATGCCTATAAACTTGACAAGAACAGCAACTTTATTTCGGGCACAAAAGGTCAGGGTAAAAGCTGGCAATGATTTGGGGTTTATATCCTTAGCTATGGTGTCAACACTCAAAACAAGTGTTACTCATTCATCAATCAAACAACATAGCTTCAATATCATTATCCGCAAAGATACAACCGAGTAAAGGGCTTGACGCTCATAAAGAATGTTAATCATTAACTGTCATTAACCAAGGCAGGGTTACTCTAAAGCAGTGTTTTTCAACCACTGTGCCGCGGTGTCGTGAGATACAGTCTGGTGTGCTGTAGGAGATTATCTAATTGCACCTTTTTGGGTTAAAAATATTTTTGCAAACCAGTAATTATAGTCTACAAATTATGTGTTGTTGTTGAGTGTCGGTGCTGTCTAGAGCTCGGCAGAGTAACCGGGTAATACTCTTCGATATCAATAGGTGGCAGCCGGTAGCTAATTGCTTTGTAGATGTCGGAAACAGCGGGAGGCAGTGTGCAGGTAAAAAGGTATCTAATGCTTAAACCAAAAATAAACAAAAGGTGAGTGCCCCTAACAAAAGGCATTGAAGCTTTTAGGGAAGGCTATGCAGAACGAAACAAAAACTGAACTGGCTACAAAGTAAACAAAAACAGAATGCTGGATGGCAGCAAAGACTTACAGTGGAGCAAAGACGGTGTCCACAATGTACATCTGAACATGACATGACAATCAACAATGTCCCTACAAAGAATGATAAAAACAACTGAAATATTTTTGATTGCTAAAACAAAGTATATGCAGGAAATATCGCTCAAATGGAAGACATGAAACTGCTACAGGAAAATACCAAAAAAAGAGAAAAAAACACCAAAATTGGAGTGCAAGACAAGAACTAAAACACTACACAGAGAAAAACAGCAAAAAACTCAAAATAAGTCATGGCGTGATGTGACAGGGGGTGACAGTACACTTACTTTGAGACAAGAGCTATATCGATGCATGCTTGGTTATGGTTTAAAGTCATACCCAACAATTGTGACGACTTTTTACTGTCAACTCAGTTTCGTTTTCTAATGATTTCTGCTGGTGCTGTGTCTCCGGATTTTTTCAACACAAAAAATGTGCCTTGGCTCAAAAAAGGTTGAAAAACCCTGCTCTAAAGCATCAAAACAGGATCCTTACCACAATCTATACCACTGCTAAATATACCTAGACTTGCTTCATTTCCTTCTATTGCAAAGCTCAGACTGCACAGTGTCAAACATATCTGTATGATCTGTACTTGCTGGTTCCCTCTTTTAGTACCTCTCCACCTCGGGAGACAGTTTTTACCCAAATTAGGATTCAAATATTTTGAGCTGGGATAGGAAATATCACTTTGCAGGAAATATCTGCATAAACTGACAAAGACTGAACAATTGTACACATGCACAACAACACACTGATCTGTGTACACCAACACAATAAATATTTTTATGTTTAGATGAAACACACCAAGATGAGTGCAAATCTTCCAACAGTTTGGACTCGTAAGAGAGCGGTGATGACACGGCATAATTTACAACATGCTCTCTCTGCTAAGTATGTCCATGACTGAATCCCTCGAGGTCAGAGACAAGGAGAGTGAGTCCTGAACATTAAATTATCAGTATTTTTACTGCTCTAATAAGAATTTGTTTTTCCCCTGTAACACAAAATGCATTACAATGTTCATTTTACTTAGGCCTGGGCAGATATTGGACAAGTCAATTAACCAACGATAAATTTAAATTAAGTCGCTAAGGTTTCCTGTGTCGATAAATTGCCATGTGCATGCTTCAAGCGTATTCACGCTTTTCATTGGTTTCAGTAGCTGCGCTCGTTTGTGACATAGCAGAATGAAAAGAACGAGGTTAAAGCATCTTGTCCTTCATTAAGTGTTTGACTCTTTGTACGGCAAGGCGGGGCGAACGGCCCGCTAGCATCACACAGTGCAACAAGTTAGCCCGTGACCAACACATGTAGTAGCGAACAGTGATGAGCAGTAACAAGCTACAAGTACTGTAGCTAAGCTACTTAACTACATGTTCCAGTAGCTTGGCGGTTGCTTAGCTATGTTTTTAACAAGCTGCTTTTCCTGTAGCTTAGCTACTTTTAGACCCATGAAGTTAAGTAGCTTACTACTTACATCAAAGCTACAAGCTACAAAGAGAGAAAATGGACTGCGAATCCAGGCCAAGAAAATACAATGACCTGGATGAATGAGAACATCCATACATACTGAGAAAATCCATGATGATTGGTTGGCGTTCGTATGATGAGTCACAACTGGCTAAGGTTTGGGCCAAACATTCCGGACTGGCCAATCAGAGGCAAGATAGGGCTGGTCATGGAAACTAGTAAGCAAAATCATAACAGTCACGCACTCAGAGGGACGCTTCAAGCTGACCACTCATAAAGAAACATACGTGTAAATGGCAGAGGGATTCTCTCCGGCAGATACATTTTTCCTTCAGTGATGAAGATGACGTGCAGTAAACCCAGATATATATACCGTATTTTTCGGACTATAAGTCGCAGTTTTTTTCATAGTTTGGCCGGGCTCTAGTGCGACTTATATACAGTATGTTTTTTTCCTTCTTTATTATGCATTTTCGGCAGGTGCGACTTATACTCCGGTGCGACTTATACTTCGAAAAATACGGTATATGCTTATATTTCGTCATACCAGAATATGATGAAGCGTACGTAGCACTTGGCTTTACTGTAACCATGGTAAGAGACGAGGAAAGACCGGTGTGTTGTTTTCCCTTAATGCTAATAAGCTTACATTGTTATGCAGAGGTATAGTTATAACAATTTTATAGACAAATGATACTGTTTATAGTCATGGTGGAGAAAGGGGGGGTGCAAAATATTTTCTTCTCCCTAGGGGTTGAGTAACAAAACATTTGAGAAGCACTGCATTAAGGTGAAATGAGTTCATGAAAAGTTTTACTGCACATAACCATTACCAACTGTTCTCAAAACACACAAGTCAATGTTTTTGTCAAGATATAGATAGATGCTGTTTTTTTACTGTAGGTAGAGAAAATGAAAACATAGGGGTGGACCAAAGAAAAGGCAAACTAAAATAAATACATCCAGTGGGGTGTGGGGTGTCCCCTACTAAATGACAGTTAATAGTAATGCACCCTTATTGGGTCCATTTGTGCACTCTCCGTTCCATTAACATTGATATTATAGATTTGGGCCCATACATATCAATGCCGTTAAATATAGCTTTCATGTAACAAGCTACTTTCGCTGTGTAGCTTGTTACAATTGTCCGGGGATAGCTTCCCTTGTAGGTTAGCTACATTTAATCAAGAGTAACTTGTAGCTTAGCTTACGACATTTTCCAAGTAGCTTGCCCATCTATGGTAGCGAACATGGACAAAATGATCACAAAACCAAATGCCATCACACCAGTGGGGGCATAGTGCAGTTTAAAATTTTGGAACAAGTTGAAGCTATCAACACAGAGGAGCCGGTTTGCAGAATGTGCTCAAAGACGACAAACCTGCAAGCCCACTTGAAACACGACCACCCGACAGTCCACACTCAATTTGTGTTTGGTGAAAGAGATGAGTGCAAACGAAACAGTCAAAATAGTGTGCGCTCACTGAAAGTGAGGTTAAATACATCGATAAAGACATGTTGCCGTTTAATACTAACATTGCTAAAAGTGCTGCAAACGTTTGACAGACATTTGTCGTGTTGGCCTTTCCTCAGGCGAAATCTGCCAGACTTAAGATTTTTTAGCATATGACCTGTTAACACATCTGCTTATATTGAAGTGCAGTGGTTCTCAAACGTTTGCCACCTCAGAAAAAACTTGGCTCTCCAAGTACCACAATATTGACCAACATTGAAATAAAGTAGCATAGTATGCCCAAATATTCATTAAAAACAAGGCAGAGTTTTTATTTAACAAATATACTATTTTTTTAGCTACTGTAACATCACATAAAGTTTGCACAGTAGCACTGTGTTTAAATATAGGAACATAAAACACTATACTTTAATCAAGTGATTATTTGGCCTACCACAAGATTGAGCCCACGTACCACTAGTGGTACACTGTTGTCATGTTTATATTTTTACTCTACACTTTTGTTTACAAAAGCCTTAACTTGATTGTCAGTTAAGTTGTGTGCAACTCTACCTCTGCCTAGTGCCTACATGTTCAAAACTGAAGTGTAACTTTGCTTGTTAATACTTTATTTAGCCATTTTATTTATTGTTTTGGTTGTGTATATTAGAGGTTCCCCTCCTTAACATGTTTTATTGCTTTTGGTTGCAATTTTTATTCAAGTGCAAAAAAACAGACAAAGTACATTTGATTGATATTATTTGTTTATTTTATTTAACTTATAGATTTACAGGTTTACATTCCAATTACAATGTTAAAATAGACGAGAAATACAAGATTATTGCATTTGAAAGGATACACATGCATCATTATTCTGTATTATCATTGCATCAGGGGTTAATTCGGTCTTAAAAAATAATACCGATACTATCATTTATCAACAATAATTTGTAGGTCCATATATCTTCCAGCAACTTTTTTTATTGGCCCAGGCCTATTCTTATTACCACAGTGCATGCTGATACCACCATATAAATAACTTACAGTACAACAAATTTCATCAGACATTGAAACATAATTTAAGTTTATAAATCTGTTATGTGTTTTCACAAAGAACGATTGGTTTATGTATGATAAGGCATTACTGTCAGCTGAGTAATCACAAGGAACAAATCACTATACAGTACATGGGAGCTAGCAAATTCTCCTAAGCTAGAAAACTAGAGCAAGATAACACTGCACTTGATGGAAGTATTACACCTGTAAATCTAGGTTATAAAAATGTTAAAAGAGCGTAGGAAAATAATTTTTGGGATTGAACCTGATACGCTTCAAATACATGGTAACAAATAGATCAGGTAACGCACACAGTATGTCTATAAACGTATAAGTTTCAAGGTTAACACATTGCAAAGTACATGAGTTAAAATTATTTTTTGCATTTCAAGAAAAACCTGTCAGGTTAAGCTGTAGTGTTCTTAACAGTTGAGCCTTAGCTAGAGGAAGTGAAATGCCACACCAAGCATGTTATGTAGAATTCCTTGGTGACACCATTATATGATTTTACAATGATATCCCCAAGTCCGTCACTGTTGACCAACCTGAAACACACGTTTATATACAGCTAAACAGACTTTGTACTGGCTGTTGACAGACCGCGCCCGGAAATAAATCATGTGTGTGCTGTTTATAATACAGGGATAGTTCTAGAATGTGAAGTTAAGTGATGCTGAATCAGAAGGTCAGAAAAAACCTTGTAATCGTTTTTTCATGAAACAGAATGTATTTCACCTGAATAATTCAGGTAAAACAAGTAAAAAAAAAATACAGATGTTTTACCTCTAAAATATTACATTCAATTTCATGGCAATGTTCAACACCTTCATAACCACATGAAATATTCAAAGAATAGTTTAAGTTAAAGGATAACTGTGTGAGACAGCAACACACAACCTATAACGGAGAAGGTACAGATCAGGGTTGTACGGTATACCGGTACTAATAAAGTATTGCGGTACTACTCAATTGAAATCGGTACTATAATGCCTTTGAAAAGTACCGAAACCGTTCTTTCATTTGAGTGCCGCTTTGCGGCGGTAACTACAAAGCCAAGGCGCATGATGTTGAGTGTGTCAAAACGCGCACACAAAGTGCATACAAGTAATAACATCTTGGAGAGGAAAAAGGGCCACAAACTACAATTCTACTGGTTAATAAAGAGGGTGCGTGAAGCGCAATATGGAGGTATTTGGGCTTCAAAACTAACAATAAAGGTGACGCTTCAAACATGGAGGCACCGCGTTGCAAGTACTGTTTTACACCGTTCCCGCTTGTCTGCTCCCGGACTGTGGTGGAGGAGAGCAGGGGAGACGTTCCCTCCAGGACCGATGTATTGTCGGGGGTAACACCCTTCACTTCACAATGGGTCCGTAAGGCTCCGCTCTTAGGCCGGAATGACGAGGCCGTCGATTAGTTACAACTTGGTCACTTTATTTATAATTTCCACATGGCAAAACCGGACATCCACCATGCTATTAACGCTCCTGCTTATGCTAGCGCTACCTCTCCTAACTTGCCCACTCACAACACTCACCCCACATACTGCCATTCTTAAAGGAGCACACACACACATACGCTACTCTCACAACAGTTGATTTTGTGGGGATTAGTATTACCACCTTTGCTTCAAACTTAGGTAAACATTTAAATAATAAGCATTCAGATCTGCACAAGGAGTTATAAAAAGTGACAGGTAATAATGTAGTTGTTACACCTGTCCTGCTGTTCGGTCCAGTGCAGACCGTAGTCGAGGAGCACAGGGAAGACGTTCTCTTCAGGGTCGATGCAATTTCAATGCCTTTTAATTTATATTTTAACCTTGTAAAAATTGTTCTTTTACGGCGAGTGTTAAATGTAGTGTAATATTTTCTGTTAAAATAAAGCCAATATTCAAATTTTTCGTAGTTCCCTTTATTTGGAAAAGTATCGATATACATTTTGGTACCGGTACCAGTACTAAATCATTGCTATCGGCACAACCCTAGTACAGATGTGTTTTATTTAGTGTGATTTCATTCATTTTGATCTTTAAAGGCGGCCTTACTTCTTAATTGAGGATACAAAAACAATACAAATTAGGACTTTGAGCTCTACCCATCCATTCGGTATTGCTTATCCTGTTCAGGATGTTCAGACACTATTCTAGCTGACTGTGGGAAAAGTCAAACTACAGCCTGGACAGGTTGTCAGTCAGTCATTGGGCAGTGGGCACATTTAGAAAAAAAACATCCCTACTAAAATGTTCATTTACAGTCACGGAGCAGGACTCAAATCCACAATGGCTGCATAAAAGCCAACCATGTGAACCACTACAATAGCAGTGACTACCTCTGAAAGTAATACATGTAACAAACCATTTACAGATTAATAAAGGGACACAAATGAAGTACACATTTAAAAAATGTGTTCTTCATCACACATAACTCATGTGATACCAGGTGTATTACAATTCCCACTAACACTTGTTTCAAAAAAATGCATTGATTTAACAAACTGAACATTGTTTATTAATAAGTGATATTGGCAACCATAGACCTATACACTAGCCGTCTCACGTATTGGCCAGATCATAAGTCAAGCCGTCCTCCATCTTACAGTAGTCATTTGTCAAGATTTCAGCGGTAATGCCGAATCACTGTCCGGCTAAGGCCTTGTTCACAGGTCGCAGGTCAATTCAGATTTTTTTTGCTCATATGTGACCTGTATCAGATTTTTTCATGTCAATGTGAACAGTGCAATTCCGATTTTTTTAAATCCGACCCAGGCCTTTTTCGTATGTGGATATAAATCATATGCATCTGACTGCAGTTTGAACAATCGGGTCATGTTCATCTGACCAATACGTCAAAAAGGGATAAGCATCATAATAATTCGCCAAAACAGACGGTTGCAAAATAAATAGTGGTCAAATGAGCAGAAAACAGGCAAAATATGTTGTAGGAACGCACATAAATGTTCCACCACTCCTGTCTCCGACTGCTCTCCCACACTCTCTTCAGAGTAAATGGCGAAGCAAATGTCCCACAAAAAACGGGGGACAAAATTCCTGTCCTCTTTCTTCTTGATCTTCTATGCGCAATAATTCAGTTCAGAAAACAGCGATTTTGATTGCACAAAATCCCACAAAAGTGCCAGGATTGAGACCCAACAGAATTGGAGTAATGTTTACTTCCGTAGACACTGCAGCATATGTGACTGTCAGATTGCGTTCACATTAGACGTCACATTTTTTTGTTAATGTGAATGACTACATAAAAAGATCGGATTTGATATAAAAATCCGATTTGGACAGGAATTTCGCAACCACTTTGTCAACAGGGAAAGACGCAATAATAAAGCTTCGCTTTTGCTAACAGGGATTTTTAATCATTTTTAAGTTTTCCTGACCAGTGATTGTGAGTACAGCTAAAGTGAAGTTTGCTGACATCTTTGAACTGCTCTTGGTCCGGTGAGACGTACAAATGCACTGAAAAAAGTCAATTGAAAACGGCTAGCGGCTCCACTGCAATTCTAAGCGGTTGCCTAGCAACCGAAAGCCATACGGACAAATCAAGCTGCAGAACTTTGGGAGAGTTTCAAAGTGTTTCTGACCACACAGACTGGTGTCAGTTGACAGGCTGGCAACGCCAATTGAGCTCGGATCGGGGCAAAGTATCCATCCATCCATCCATCTTCTTCCGCTTATCCGAGGTCGGGTCGCGGGGGCAGCAGATTAAGCAGGGAAGCCCAGACTTCCCTCTCCCCAGCCGCTTCGTCCAGCTCCTCTCGGGGGATCCCGAGGCGTTCCCTGGCCAGCCGGGAGACATAGTCTTCCCAGCGTGTCCTGGGTCTTCCCTGTGGCCTCCTACCGGTCGGACGTGTCCCAAACACCTCCCTAGGGAGGCATTCGGGTGGCATCCTGACCAGATGCCCGAACCACCTCATCTGGCTCCTCTCGATGTGGAGGAGCAGCGGCTTTACTTTGAGCTCCCCCCGGATGGCAGAGCTTCTCACCCTATCTCTAAGGGTGAGCCCCGCCACCCGGCGGAGGAAACTCATTCCGGCCGCTTGTACCCGTGATCTTGTCCTTTCGGTCATAACCCAAAGCTCATGACCATAGGTGAGGATGGGAACGTAGATCGATCGGTAAATTGAGAGCTTTGCCTTCCGGCTCAGCTCCTTCTTCACCACAACGGATCGATACAGCGTCCGCATTACTGAAGACGCCGCACCGATCCGCCAGTCGATCTCACGATCCACTCTTCCCTCACTCGTGAACAAGACTCCGAGGTACTTGAACTCCTCCACTTGGGGCAGGGTCTCCTCCGCAACCCGGAGATGGCACTCCACCCTTTTCCGGGCGAGAACCATGGACTCGGACTTGGAGGTGCTGATTCTCATCCCAGTCGCTTCACACTCGGCTGCGAACCGATCCAGTGAGAGCTGAAGATCCTGGCCAGATGAAGCCATCAGGACCACATCATCTGCAAAAAGCAAAGACCTAATCCTGCAGCGACCAAACCAGATCCCCTCAACGCCTTGACTGCGCCTAGAAATTCTGTCCATAAAAGTTATGAACAGAATCGGTGACAAAGGGCAGCCTTGGCGGAGTCCAACTCTCACTGGAAACGTGTCCGACTTACTGCCGGCAATGCGGACCAAACTCTGGCACTGATCATACAGGGAGCGGACCGCCACAATCAGACAGTCCGATACCCCATACTCTCTGAGCACTCCCCACAGGACTTCCCGAGGGACACGGTCGAATGCCTTCTCCAAGTCCACAAAACACATGTAGACTGGTTGGGCAAACTCCCATGCACCCTCAAGGACCCTGCCGAGAGTATAGAGCTGGTCCACGGTTCCACGACCAGGACGAAAACCACACTGTTCCTCCTGAATCCGAGGTTCGACTATCCGGCGTAGCCTCCTCTCCAGCACACCTGAATAGACCTTACCGGGAAGGCTGAGGAGTGTGATCCCACGATAGTTAGAACACACCCTCCGGTTCCCCTTCTTAAAGAGAGGAACCACCACCCCGGTCTGCCAATCCAGAGGTACCGCCCCCGATGTCCACGCGATGCTGCAGAGTCTTGTCAACCAAGACAGCCCCACAGCATCCAGAGCCTTAAGGAACTCTGGGCGGATCTCATCCACCCCCGGGGCCTTGCCACCGAGGAGCTTTTTAACTACCTCAGCAACCTCAGCCCCAGAAATAGGAGAGCCCACCACAGATTCCCCAGGCACTACTTCCTCATAGGAAGACGTGTTGGTGGGATTGAGGAGGTCTTCGAAGTATTCCCTCCACCGATCCACAACATCCGCAGTCGAGGTCAGCAGAACACCACCCTCACCATACACGGTGTTGATAGTGCACTGCTTCCCCTTCCTGAGGCGGCGGATGGTGGTCCAGAATCGCTTCGAAGCCGCCCGGAAGTCGTTTTCCATGGCTTCCCCGAACTCCTCCCATGTCCGAGTTTTTGCCTCCGCGACCGCCGAAGCCGCACACCGCTTGGCCTGTCGGTACCTGTCCGCTGCCTCAGGAGTCCTATGAGCCAAAAGAACCCGATAGGACTCCTTCTTCAGCTTGACGGCATCCCTCACCGCCGGTGTCCACCAACGGGTTCTAGGATTACCGCCACGACAGGCACCAACTACCTTGCGGCCACAGCTCCAATCAGCCGCCTCGACAATAGAGGTGCGGAACATGGTCCATTCGGACTCAATGTCCAGCACCTCCCTCGTGACATGTTCAAAGTTATTCCAGAGGTGGGAATTGAAACTCTCTCTGACAGGAGACTCTGCCAGACGTTCCCAGCAAACCCTCACAATGCGTTTGGGCCTGCCAGGTCTGTCCGGCATCCTCCCCCACCACCGCAGCCAACTCACCACCAGGTGGTGATCGGTAGAAAGCTCCGCCCCTCTCTTCACCCGAGTGTCCAAAACATGAGGCCGCAAATCCGACGACACAACTACAAAGTCGATCATGGAACTGCGGCCTAGGGTGTCCTGGTGCCAAGTGCACATATGGACACCCTTATGTTTGAACATGGTGCTTGTTATGGACAATCTGTGACGGGCACAAAAGTCCAATAACAAAACACCGCTCGGGTTCAGATCCGGGCAGCCATTCTTCCCAATCACGCCTCTCCAGGTTTCACTGTCGCTGCCAACATGAGCGTTGAAGTCCCCCAGTAGAACGAGGGAATCACCCGGGGGAGCACTCTCAAGTACTCCCTCGAGTGAATCCAAAAAGGGTGGGTACTCTGAGCTGCGGCTTGGCGCGTAAGCGCAAACCACAGTCAGGACCCGTTCCCCCACCCGAAGGCGGAGGGAAGCTACCCTCTCGTCCACCGGGTTGAACTCCAACATGCAGGCTCTGAGCCGGGGGGAAACAAGAATTGCCACCCCAGCCCATCGCCTCTCACTGCCGGCAACGCCAGAGTAGAAGAGAGTCCAGCCCCTCTCGAGAGAACTGGTTCCAGAGCCCTTGCTGTGCGTCGAAGTGAGTCCGACTATGTCTAGTCGGAACTTCTCCACCTCGCGCACTAGCTCAGGCTCCTTCCCCCCCAGCGAGGTGACGTTCCACGTCCCAAGAGCTAGCTTCTGTAGCCGAGGATCGGACCGCCAAGTGCCCTGCCTTCGGCTGCCGCCCAGCTCACATCGCACCCGACCTCTATGACCCCTGCTATGGGTGGTGAGCCCATTGGAGGGGGAACCCACGTTGCCTCTTCGGGCTGTGCCCGGCCGGGCCCCATGGGGACAGGCCCGGCCACCAGGCGCTCGCCATCGTGCCCCACCTCCGGGCCTGGCTCCAGAGGGGGGCCCCGGTGACCCGCGTCCGGGCGATGGAAATCTGGGTCCATAGGTTTTATTTTTCATTGAGGTCTTCGAGCTGCTCTTTGTCTGATCCCAAAGTATGAAATTGTTAATATTTATGCAATTGAAAAGTGCCTCAACTTGCAAGAGTAGGGATATATACCACGTACCGGTATTTTTTAGTATTGGTTACGATCAGTCCAAGATACGGTTAAGATTCTGGACTAATGATTCTGCTATCCGTTTTTTTTTTTTGTATCTATCTGACCGACGTAACTATAACACGTTATCACATTCAGTTTAAAGGCCTACTGAAACCCACTACTACCGACCACGCAGTCTGATAGTTTATTTATCAATGATGAAATCTTAACATTGCAATACATGCCAATACGGCCGGGTTAACTTATAAAGTGCAATTTTAAATTTCCCGCCACACTTCCGCTTGAAAACGTCTCGTATGATGACGTATGCGCGTGATGTAGCCAGTTTAACAGAGGTATGGCTTCCCCATTGAAGCCAATACGAAGTACCTCTGTTTTCATGTCATTATTCCACAGTATTCTGGACATCTGTGTTGGTGAATCTGTTGCAATTTGTTCATTGCATTATGGAGAAAGAAGCTGAGCAAGCAAAGAAAAAAGTTGTCGGTGCGAAGCGGATATTTTGCGAGGGAAGTCAGCAACACAACACAGCCGGTGTTTGTTTACATTCCCGAAAGATGCAGTCAAGATCGAAGAACTCGGACAACAGAGACTCTAACCAGGAGGACTTTAATTTGGATACACAGACGCGATACCGTGAGTACGTAGCTGCGCTTCCAAACATTTGATCGCTTGCTATAACTAGCTCGAGCTAGTAGCTAGGAGCTAGGAGCTAGCATAACAAACACGGGATTAATTTGTGGCATATTAAATATAAGCCTGGTTGTGTTGTGGCTAATAGAGTATATATATGTCTTGTGTTTATTTACTGTTGTAGTCATTCCCAGCTGAATATCAGGTCCCACCCGCACGCTTCCAAACATTTGATCGCTTGCCCGTACGTGCGTGTCACGTACGTAACTTTGGTTAAATATATAAGCTTTATGAACCTTGGGTTAGGTGAACGGTCCTTTGGGCTGAGTGAGTGTGTGTGTTGTGCAGGTGTTTGAATTGTATTGGCGGGTTATATATACAGGATCCCGTCCATATAACCCGCTCAAGCTATAACTAGCTCGAGCTAGTAGCTAGGAGCTAGCATAACAAACACCTAGGTGTTTTTATGCGGGATTAATTTGTGGCATATTAAATATAAGCCTGGTTGTGTTGTGGCTAATAGAGTATATATATGTCTTGTGTTTATTTACTTTTGTAGTCATTCCCAGCTGAATATCAGGTCACCCTCGGCTCTCACAGCATCTTCCCTATCTGAATCGCTTCCACTCCCCACTAGTCCTTCACTTGCATTTTCCTCATCCACAGATGTTTCATCCTCGCTCAAATTAATGGGGAAATCGTCGCTTTCTCTGTCCGAATCTCTCTCACTTCTGGCGGCCATCATTGTAAACAATAGGGAACTTTGCGGATATGTTCAACTGACTACGTCACGCTACTTCCGGTAGGGGCAAGCCTTTTTTTTTATCAGATACCAAAAGTTGCGATATTTATCGTCGTTGTTTTATACTAAATCCTTTCAGCAAAAATATGGCAATATCGCGAAATGATCAAATATGACACATAGAATAGATCTGCTATCCCCGTTTAAATAAAAACAATTCATTTCAGTAGGCCTTTAAGTGGCGGTACTAAGCACGGGTAAATGATAATCAGCTTGGAATAATCACAAACAAGGAAGCAACATCATACAACCGTTCTTTACCAACAATATTTCATCATAGTCCCCAAAGTCACGGACGCTAATAAGAGTTAATGTCAGTTTGAAATGAATGTCCCTTAACGCTTTATCAACCCGACCTAATCCACAGGCCAATATTATTCCACTCAAAAACGTAAACATTTTTAAATAATCACTGGGTCTTTTTATTTATATAATACACACACAACACAGACACATATACGTTGGTGGCTGTCAATACTGGCGTCCGGTCCGTCACTCAAATAATCTGTGTGCAACATAAACAGGAATAACAATAATAATGGATTAGATTTATATAGCACTTTTCTATCAACTAGATACTCAAAGCGCTCACAGAGAAGTGAGAACCCATTATTCATTCACTCCACATTCACAGTGGTGGTGGTAAGCTACATTTGTAGACACAGCTGCCCGGGGTAGACTGACGGAAGCGTGGCGGCCAATTTGCGCCTCCGACCACCACCTATCATACATTCGCCTGGGAGCAAAGGTGAATTGTCTTGCCCAAGGACACAACGGCAGTGACTTGGATGGCCAGAGACGGGTATCGAACTTGGAACCCTTGCTGGCACAGCCGTTCTACCCACTACCCCACGCTCTCCACGCCACCTAACATGCTAATTGAGTGTATGATTTATATTATATATTTGATATCATGATAAAGGTCTGTAAATGAACATAAATACCATACATTAGTATTATTTTTACTTTATTATTTATTATTTTATTAATGTTATTTTAAATGTTATTATAGGGACAAGCATTAGAAAATGGATGGATGGATATATTGAGTAATTGTAATGAATAGAAACACAGTGATGGATCTGTGTGTTATTTATAAGAAGATGACAAAGCTGCACAGATAGTTAATTTAAGACCCAAAAAAAACGTTGTTGATTAAAGACTTCCCTGCTGTGACATGTTGCGGTTGCACAATATATTGTGTTAATAAAGATGTGAATAAACATATATTTTATCACATCTTTATTTACACAAATTACATGTAGTACCAATAAGGGTACCGATGAATACCGGTATTGATAAGGAATATCGATATTGGTATCGATAAAATCCGAACTGTATACATCCCGAGCCAAGAGGCAATCGGCGTCAGCAAGCAGCTTTGGCGAAACCTAAGCTATGTAAACTGTCGCAAAGCCTGGAACCTTCATTAGTTTTTGCAGAAAGGATACAAAGGGTCTTACATAAAATAAACAATCTAAAATCAACCATGAAACAGATTTGGCAAGTCTAAGATCAGATGTGGGAAGTCTAAAATCAGAGATGACAAGTCAAAGACCAGATCCCAAAGCAGTGTGGCATGCCCACAAGCAAACATAGAAAGCCTGCCAACCAAGAATAACAGCTTGAAAAGGGGCTTTGTGATCTCAGTTACAATGTGACCAATCTCCTAAAGGAACAAAAAGAAATGTGACAAGAGAAAAAGGTTATTCGGGGAAAATATATCTATGCATAAAGGTTCCATAACAAGATAACATCGCTTTGAAGAATATAATCCATCCATCCATTTTCTACCGCTTGTCCCTTATTGAGTCGCGGGGGGTGCTGGAGCCTATATGAATCAAGAAAAACTAATGGATGATATATTCGTGACAGAGCACTGTATCATTCCCAGATCCTATGCTAGAGCAGTTAAGAGAGGAGAACCAGATGAACTAAATGGATGTTGCCTCAGCAGAGCAACACATGGTGAAGTTTCTGCAATCAAAGGAAACTGATGCATCCCACTGAATGGAAGAAACCACGCCACCTCTCCTCATCCTCGTGAAGTTTGCCAAAAGAAAATCCACAATCGCTTTGAAACAAAACAGGGAATGAAGCTAAAGGGTGTACAGTTGAGTGTAGATGAATGAGCACCTAAATTAAACGCAATGCTGACATCGTATTGGAGAACTTGGAGCACCAACTGCAAAATCTATATCAAGCTGAATGGAGGTCTAGAAGCCAGAGTACTTGTTGTCAAACACATCAAAAGATTTGGACACATTTTAAAGTTCACAGCGCTTCGACAACAATGACAACGATTACGGAGTCTGATGGAAAACAAAAATCCACATTTAACATACACAAGACCTGGGTTTAGGTGCACATTTATCTACACTAATGGATTGTATGAAATAAACACAAAACATTGCTGAAAAGGAACATATGGAAATGGAAAACGTTTACAACACACGTAGGATATACAAATCTAGAATTGAAGAATTATATAGATCCAGATACAATTACTTTCTCCCACATCAGGAATAACTGTTTATATTATACAGATGAACAATATACTAGCAACATCCCATCCGACAACAAATAGTCAGTATTAATTTCAACAGCAGACGTTTGTATGTAAATTGCAACAACATTGAGCATTTTTTGGAACAATTACACAAACCCTTCAAAGTCATCGCTATGTCAAAAACATGGATCAATGCCAAAAAAGAAATACATTTTGAGCATGAAGGATATGAACTGAAGTACATCAACAGAATCAACAAGTGCGCAGGAGGAGTAGCAGTGTATGTGATGGAGAACCTACATCATTTGCTATTGATAATATTTTAGAATGTACAACCTTTGAAATATGTCATGAAAAAAATTAAAATGTATTGATCATCTGTATATATAGAAAACCCAAGTCGAAAATTAATGTTCTTATTGGTGACTTCAAAATTGACCTCTTGAACCTTAACAGGCAAAAGACCATTAATGACTCCTTAGATACAATGTGGAGCATGAGTTTATATGAAAAAATTAGAAGACCAGAAGAAACACAGGACACTGTGCCACGCGTATTGATATTTTTACTCATGATTTTGATAATACTACAAATGGTCTGCTCCTCAGCCTTCCCGGTAAGGTCTATTCAGGTGTACTGGAGAGGAGGCTACGCCGGTTAGTCGAACCTCGGATTCAGGAGGAACAGTGTGGTTTTCGTCCTGGTCGTGGAACTGTGGACCAGCTCTATACTCTCGGCAGGGTCCTTGAGGGTGCATGGGAGTTTGCCCAACCAGTCTACATGTGCTTTGTGGACTTGGAGAAGGCATTCGACCGTGTCCCTCGGGAAGTCCTGTGGGGAGTGCTCAGAGAGTATGGGGTAGCGGACTGTCTGATTGTGGCGGTCCGCTCCCTGTACGATCAGTGTCAGAGCTTGGTCCGCATTGCCGGCAGTAAGTCGGACACGTTTCCAGTGAGGGTTGGACTCCGCCAAGGCTGCCCTTTGTCACCGATTCTGTTCATAACTTTTATAGACAGAATTTCTAAGCGCAGTCAAGGCGTTGAGGGGATCTGTTTTGGTGGCTGCAGGATTAGGTCTCTGCTTTTTGCAGATGATGTGGTCCTGATGGCTTCATCTGGCCAGGATCTTCAGCTCTCACTGGATCGGTTCGCAGCCGAGTGTGAAGCGACTGGGATGAGAATCAGCACCTCCAAGTCCGAGTCCATGGTTCTCGCCCAAAGAAGGGTGGAGTGCCATCTCCGGGTTGGGTAGGAGCCCCTGCCCCAAGTGAAGGAGTTCAAGTACCTCGGAGTCTTGTTTACGAGTGAGGGAAGAGTGGGTCGTGAGATCGACAGGCGGATCGGTGCGGCGTCTTCAGTAATGCGGACGCTGTATCGATCAGTTGTGGTGAAGAAGGAGCTGAGCCGGAAGGCAAAGCTCTCAATTTACCGGTCGATCTACGTTCCCATCCTCACCAATGGTCATGAGCTTTGGTGGTCATGAGCTTTGGGTTACAACATCACGGGTACAAGCGACTGAAATGAGTTTCCTCCGCCGGGTGGCGGGGCTCTCCTTTAGAGATAGGGTGAGAAGCTCTGCCATCCGGGGGGAGCTCAAAGTAAAGCCGCTGCTCCCCCACATTTTGAGAGGAGCCAGAAGAGGTGGTTCGGGCATCTGGTCAGGATGCCACCCGAACGCCTCCCTAGGGAGGTGTTTAGGGCACGTCCGACCGGTAGGAGGCCACGGGGAAGACCCAGGACACGTTGGGAAGACTATGTCTCCCGGCTGGCCTGGGAAGGCCTTGGGATCCCCCGGGAAGAGCTGGACGAAGTGGCTGGGGAGAGGAAAGTCTGGGCTTCCCTGCTTAGGCTGCTGCCCCCGCGACCCGACCTTGGATAAGCTGAAGAAGATGGATGGATGGATGGTCTGCTAATAACCGACATCCATGATCATTCACCAGTTTTCACAATCTATGATGGAAATTATGGGGAGAGGAACACGGATGACAAAAATACATTTCAAAGATCAAGTACAGGCAGAAGTATGATTGCTTTTAAGAATGATTCAATAAAGCAAAATTGGGATAATGTGAATCAGAATAAGCTTTGTTGGCCAAGTATGTTTAACACAAGTATTTTTAATTGGTAGACTGTTCTCTCTTTGTTCAACGTAAGAAACAAAGAAAAACACAACTACAAGATCACACCTCACTCCTACCCACTTCTCCAAAGTGGGCTGGCTCAGGGTGGAGGACAGAGTAAAACAACTTGCACTGAGCCTAGTCTATAAAATCCGCTACACCTCCCTGATACCGAAGTACATGTCAAACTACTTCCAAAACGTAAATGACAGCCATAACCACAACACCAGGGGGAGCTCCACAAACCATGTTAAACCCAGATTCCGATCTAACAAAGGTCTTACCTCATTCTCCTTCTATGCCACATCAATATGGAATACTCCCCCAACAGGTGTAAAAGAAAGTGCATCTCTATCCTCCTTCAAAACCGCACTAAAAAAACACCTCCAGGCAACTTCAACCCTAGACTAGCACCCTCCCCCCTCCACAATCCACCTCCCACGATTGTAAATAATCAAATGTAAATAATCAAATGTATATCACTGTAAAAAAAAAAATCCTATTTGTATGGTTAATTTACTCTAAATTTCTACTGTAATTTTTCTATTTTTTTTAAATACTTTATAAAACTGTAGAATTGAAGACATTATCTGTAAATAAACAATCCGCCTGTTATTTTAAGTAATATGCCAGTAATGACAAACTATGTATATTTCTATTTTTTTTTACAGAAAAATACCAAATTAATTATACATAGTATTTTCTGTTTTCTTAAATTACTTTCTGATTCATGTAAAATTACAGTAATTATCTTTCATTAAATATGTAGCTTGTTATATAAAAGTCTATGTCCATACTGACAATCTAACACAGGGGTGTCAAACTCATACAGAGTGGGCCAAAATTTAAAACTGAACAAAGTCGCGGGCCAAGGTTGAACAAATTAACCTTTAACGTACTCTACGAGCTATCGTCACGTCCGCTTTTCATCCATTCTTACAACATTCAGACCCAGGCACAAGAAATGTGCGGCTTCTGTGCGCACACACAAGCGAATGCAATGCATACTTCATCAACAGCGATACAGGTCACACTGACGGTGCCAGTATAAAAAACGTTAACACGGTTAGAAATATACGCCACACTGTGAATCCACACCAAACAAGAATGACAAACACATTTTGGGAGAACATCCGCACGGTAACACAATATAAACACAACAGAACAAATACCCAGAATCCTTTGCAGCACTAACTCTTCGGGGACGCTACAAAATACACCCCCGCTACCACCAAACCTCCGCCCCACCCCACACACACACCTTGTAGCGTCTCGGAAGGGTTAGTGCTGCAAAGGATTCTGGGTATTTGTTCTGTTGTGTTTATATTGTGTTACCGTGCGGATGTTCTCCCGAAATGTGTTTGTCATTCTTGTTAGGTGTGGATTCACAGTGTGGCGTATATTTCTAACAGTGTTAAAGTTTTTTTATTCGGCTACTGTCAGTGTAACCTGTATCGCTGAAGATGAAGTATGCGTTGCATTCACTTGTGTGTGCGTACAGAAGCCGCACATGTAATGTGACTGGGCCAGCACTCGTTGGACTGGATGAAAAGCAGACCTGACAATTTTCGGGAGGGGTGTTGAAGTATGGAAGAATCCTGGGAGGGTTGGCAAGTATTGGAATATGCGGTGTTACTGCGGCACCGCCACAATATATAATCGGCGGGCCAGCTTTAGTGTTAATTTGATATCGCCTCAAGGGCCAAGTGAAATCACACGGCGGGCCAAATTTGACACCCATGCTGTAGAATAAAGGTATTTTTCAGCAGAACTGTTTGCATCGTCACTTTATTAAAGGTGGTTGATCTTAACAATTCAGAAAAAATCTGTAAAATAATGGTATTTTTCTGTGCAACTGCCAGCATTGTCACTTCATTAAAGGTGTTTGATCGTAATAATTTGGAAAAACTCTGTAGAATAAAGGTATTTTTCTGCAGAACTGTTTGCATCGTCACTTTATTAAAGGTGGTTGATTTTAATAATTTAGTAAAAATCTGTAAAATTACGACATTTTTCCGCAAAACGTTTCATGAAGTTTCTGTAAATGGTTTTACAATGTTTTACTTTAATTTTATGGTTTTCGTTTGGCAGCCGTAGCTGCCAGTAGATGACCGTTTCTTTACAGAATTTTTTTTTACAGTATACTTGTTCTTATGCTTTCTGAACTCACTATGTTCACTGCTTGCTGTACATATCCTACGAAGTCAGAACTACACTGTTTCAATGTCCATTTCTCAGATGATGCAATTGTTGATGACTGAAGTGCTGATATCAACCAAACCTAACCCCCCCCCCACCCCCCTCCACATCCCAACCCCAGATTGTAAATAATGTAAATAATTCAATGTATATACTCTGATGATTAACTTGTGTGATAATTGTATTATGCTGATATTATATATTTGTACCATGAATTGATTAACGTGGACCCCGACTTAAACAAGTTGAAAAACTTATTCGAGTGTTACCATTTAGTGGTCAACTGTACGGAATATGTACTGTACTGTACAATCTACTAATAAAAGTTTCAATCAACATTAAAGAACACAAAGGACATAAAAGAGCAAATTATGAAAATTATATAGATATGGTCAAGTTTTTAAAGACATTCATGATGCTTTATGACAAACATTGTCCATGTAAACAACTTAGTAAGAAGACAAATAATCATCCATTGATGACATTGGGATTGAAAAATGCTTGTAACAAGAAGAATACATTGTATAGAACATTTATAACACAAAGATCTAGAGAGGCAAAAAATAAGTACACAACATAAAACAATGTAACTAGCATATTACAAGCATGAAGGAAATATTAATAATTTATTAGATAATAACAAAAATAACAGCAACATGGATCATACTAAATAGTATCATTAAAAATTGTGCAAAGAAGGATTACTCTCGATACCTCTCAAACAGAAATGTTAAAAATTACAATATGAACAAAGTAGTTGAAAGATTTATGTGAATTGTGTGAAGTGAATTATATTTATATAGCGCTTTTCTCTAAAGACTCAGCGCGCTTTACATAGTGAAACCCACTATCTATATATTTTAAGCTACATTTAAACCAGTGTGGGTGGCACTGGGAGCAGGTGGGTAAAGTGTCTTGCCCAAGGACACAACGGCAGTGACTAGGATGGCGGAAGCAGGGATCGAACCTGGAACCCTCAAGTTGCTGGCACGGCCGCTCTATCAAGCGAGCCACGACATCTCGATAATAACTTATTCGTAAACGTTGGACAAAATCTAAAGCAAAAGGCTCCAGGTCCTGGGTTAGTTGAGGACTTAAATGATACCATAGACAGAAATCCAAACTAGATGTTCCTCATGTATGTGACAGAAGATAAAATAATCAACATTTTGAATACATTTAAATCCAAGACCTCTACTGATTGTAATGGAGTTGATATGTAAAAAATAAAAATGGTTATTGAAGAGATCTCGGAACCTTCAACGTATATCAGCAAACTGTTGTTTCAAAAAGGCAAATTCTCAAACACAATGAAAATAGCAAAAGTTGTACCGATTAATAAAACGGGAGCAAACACTATTTTACAAACTATATACACGTTTCCTTACTTCCACAACTTCCTAAAATTATTGAAAAACAAAAACATTGAACATATTCATAAATAAAAGTGAAACATTTGCAGAGAACCATTATGGATACAAAGCCAACATCTCAACATCGATGCCATTTTTCTACAAACCCCGTTTCCATACGAGTTGGGAAATTGTGTTAGATGTAAATATAAACGGAATACAATGATTTGCAAATCATTTTCAACCCATATTCAGTTGAATATGCTACAAAGACAACATATTTGATGTTCAAACTGATAAACTTTTTTTTTTGTTGCAAATAATCATTAACTTTAGAATTTGATGCCAGCAACACGTGACAAAGAAGTTGGGAAAGGTGGCAATAAATACTGATAAAGTTGAGGAATGTTCATCAAACACTTATTTGGAACATCCCACAGGTGAACAGGCAAATTGGGAACAGGTGGGTGCCATGATTGGGTATAAAAGTAGATTCCATGAAATGCTCAGTCATTCACAAACAAGGATGGGGAGAGGGTCACCACTTTGTCAACAAACGCGTGAGCAAATTGTTGAACAGTTTAAGAAAAACCTTTCTCAACCAGCTATTGCAAGGAATTTAGGGATTTCACCATCTACGGTCCGTAATATCATCAAAAGGTTCCGAGAATCTGGAGAAATCACTGCACGTAAGCAGCTAAGCCCGTGACCTTCGATCCCTCAGGCTGTACTGCATCAACAAGCGACATCAGTGTGTAAAGGATATCACCACATGGGCTCAGGAACACTTCAGAAACCCACTGTCAGTAACTACAGTTGGTCGCTACATCTGTAAGTGCAAGTTAAAACTCTCCAATGCAAGGCGAAAACCGTTTATCAACAACACCCAGAAACGCCGTCGGCTTTGCTGGGCCTGAGCTCATCTGAGATGGACTGCTACAAAGTGGAAAAGTGTTCTGTGGTCTGACGAGTCCACATTTCAAATTATTTTTGGAAACTGTGGACGTTGTGTCCTCCGGACCAAAGAGGAAAAGAACCATCTGGATTGTTATAGGCGCAAAGTTGAAAAGCCAGCATCTGTGATGGTATGGGGGTGTATTAGTGCCCAAGACATGGGTAACTTACACATCTGTGAAGGCGCCATTAATGCTGAAAGGTACATACAGGTTTTGGAGCAACATATGTTGCCATCCAAGCAATGTTACCATGGACGCCCCTGCTTATTTCAGCAAGACAATGCCAAGCCACGTGTTACATCAACGTGGCTTCGTAGTAAAAGAGTGCGGGTACTAGACTGGCCTGCCTGTAGTCCAGACCTGTCTCCCATTGAAAATGTGTGGCGCATTATGAAGCCTAAAATACCACAACGGAGACCCCCGGACTGTTGAACAACTTAAGCTGTAAATCAATCAAGAATGGGAAAGAATTCCACCTGAGAAGCTTAAAAAATGTGTCTCCTCAGTTCACAAATGTTTACTGAGTGTTGTTAAAAGGAAAGGCCATGTAACACAGTGGTGAACATGCCCTTTCCCAAATACTTTGGCACGTGTTGCAGCCATGAAACTCTAAGTTAATTATTATTTGCAAAAAAAAAATAAAGTTTATGAGTTTGAACATCAAATATCTTGTCTTTGTTGTGCATTCAATTGAATATGGGTTGAAAAGGATTTGCAAATCATTGTATTCCGTTTATAATTACATCTAACACAATTTCCCAACTCATATGGAAACAGGGTTTGTAAATAATGGAAAAGATTATCAAGGCAATATATTGTAAACAGTGTGCAATCATAATATCTTAATAAACAAATTAGAATGGTGTGGCAAAGGAGGGCTGGCCTTAAACTGGGTAAGAAGTTACTTTACCAATAGGAAACCATTTATGACGCCAGGCAAACACACATCTACAACGCTAAGTATGTCTTGAGGCATACCCCAGGGATTAATACTGGAACCAAATTTGGTTAATCTCAATATAAATTACATTTGTAAAAATTAGGGACTCAAAAGTTAATATTATTTGCAGATGACACAACTGTTTTGTTCAAGAGAGAACACACAGAAGCTAACACAAATAGTAACAGATCATATTAACAAATTAAGAGATGGTTTCATAAAAAAAGACTATCTTTGAATCGCAGTAAAACAAAAATAATGGTATTTGGTAAGAGTAAAAGAGAAATTCAAACACAAATACAAATAAATAGAGTAGACATTGTCAGAGTAAAATAAACCACATTTTGGGTGTCATACTGGATGATGAAATGAACTGGAAATCTCATAAAAAAGTACAATAAATCTCATATAAACATACAACATAAGGTGGCAAGAAATATCATCAATAATGAATAAAGCAAAAGATGTACTTAGACCACAGATAGACGAAGGTGGCGACTTGTCCAGGGTATAACCCGCCTTCTGCCCGAAAACAGCTGAGATAGGCTCCAGCGCCCCCCGCTACCCCAAATGGGACAAGCGGTAGAAAATGGATGGATGGATGGATGTACTGGACCAACAAAATTCCTTCCACATTCTCTACTGCTCACTAGCGTTACCATATTGTGTAAAAATATGTGGAAATAACTACAAAAGTACACTTTACTCACTAACCATGTTAAAAAGGTCAGTTAGAATATTAACAGGGATCCCAGTGAGGGAAAATAAAAGGAATTGAAAAATGTAAAATAAAGGAATTGAAAAATAACAGCCAGGGTTCAAAAGGGGTCCTTTTAGTTTAATGCCCCCTGAAGTTGAAGAGATTTTTTTCATTTCTAGGATGCTTTGGAAGGCATTTCCTACATATAAATTATGTAAAAATGAAAGAAAACCTACTAATGTTTTTTGTGTTAGTCATGAAACTACTGTACTTTTCAGTTTTGTAAATATTGACTATTGTGTGTGAAGTCCTACTAAAGGTTAAATTTAGTTTAAGAATTAAGCCATCATGCTTGTTAGTACAACCACAAACTGTTGAGATAGCTGTGTACTAACAAAATATGAAATGTGGGCTGATACTTCACAGACACTGTAATATGATTGTTCATGTTTTTCAACGAGTAGAGATTGGTGTCCTATTGCATTGTATTGTGCATTACCAACTCAAAAGAGATTCAGCTGCTGATGCACAATCTAGCTTTCCTCTTTCTTAAGGCCTTAGTTAGCAGTGTAAGTGTCTCTGTGAGCAAGGTGATGTGTTACTATGCTAGAAAAACCGTTCCTCTGTGTATGCTTTTACAATAACGATGTCACTACAGCTTGGTTGTTATACAGGTTACGGAACGTAAATGTGTATTGTTGGCGGGTTTTGGATGCATTTTTAGAGTGATTTAGAGGCAAAATGGCTTGCTCCCATTAAAAGCATTGCAAGCCAACTACAAACTACTGTTACAAATTAGAATGCAAAAAAAAAAAAAAAAAAATACCTGTGTTTTATTGTCTCTCATAAAGATTGTGAACGATAGGCAAAATTCCTAAAAAAAAAGTTAACTTGCCCTTTAACAGTGCTTGAGGCATCAGGAGCAGAGTGACACGGAAAAGGCTGCAGCTTTTGGAGGTGTGAAGCTAAAACATCTGTTCGCCAACCAACATCGGTGCCTTCCCCTCCCAGAGAGTGACTAACAGGCACGCATTTTAACCCGGTAGATGACCGCACACCTCAGTGTTCTCTTGTCACCAACCCGCTTGTTCTCCTAAACCCAGTAATACTCCCGTGCCGATAAACCAAGACACACCACAACATTTATCCCCGAATAGCTGCGTTGCTTTGTGTGCACATCCAGACAAATCAAGTTGCGGTAAAATATTTAAGCATTAACAACACTCCCCTTTTTCCTTAACCCGCAACGTGAAGCTAACAATACAAATACAAATGTACGGTTGCTCACAGAGCAGGCCACCATGCGCACTTAACAGCCCAAAGAACAGCCACCGAAGCAGGGTTTCCCAAAGTATAGTTTGTGTAGCAAGGGACCCCGTTACCATCCACCTCTCAAAGGTCCCGTTCACACTGCATACCAAATCTAACTTTTTTGCCCTCAAGTAACACAGTTTTTCAAATCTGATCTTTGGCATCAGATTCAGCCACATTTGGAGTAGTCCTGAATCTGATTGGAATCTGATCTTTTCAAATTTGACTGCAGTCTAAACGCAATGCGACGTGAATGTGACTTTTTCGTCAGCGGTGGGCAAGCTACGTCGCTAATGTACACGGGTAAAGACGCAGTCACCAGCGGAAATGAATATTTCATCACAAGACGACGAAATTATTGGTGCATCACTTGTCAACAGTGCGCAAATAATAGGCTATATGTAATGTATGAATATATATTTTGATTCCGAAGGAATAGCGATTGTTTAAAGACCGAAAGTGACGCTGTGGCGCATTAGCTTACATGTGAGTTGGGGGAAAAAAGCTCCTGTAGATCCATGCTGATGTCCGTGTCTCCTCTACTTAACAGCCATAAAAAGATTACAATCCTCCCATATATATTATTCATACATTATATTACTTCCATTTAATTTCACGTAAAAAACACCCATTTTAAAAGTTATTGCGACTTTTATTTTATTTTGTAGTAGTAGTGACTTTCTCCCGGTAAAATTCCTTTGTTTTTACTTTATCGAAGTGCGCGTGCAAATGACTTCGAGGCCATATTAGGGCATGTGTGCGTTTACACTGGAGTCTGATAAAAATCAAATTTTTCTTGCAGTGTAAACAATCAGCTGAAAAAAAATTTGATTTAAAAAAAATCTGATTTGGGCCACTTTGTCCTGCAGTGTAAACGTAGTCAAAGATGCGCCAGAATAAAATAAGCAATCATGTTTTATTTGGCCAAACACATGTGTCCTATTAATTCTTTGAGCAGTACTGTTCCTTGTAGTGTGTACCTTTCAGGCATATTAGTCTTATATTTTCACTTTTTTGCACATTATGATTGGACTCTGCAACGGCATATTTATTTGTAGTTGCTCATTTGTCTATTGTAAATGTTATTCTATTACATATGAATATTTAAATGTTAATTTGTACTTTTAAATGGAAACCTTGTTCCTTTTGGTTTAAAAAAAGAAAGTGCAATACAAATGTTTTACATTACAGAATGAATAATCATGATTAATAATCGTGACTTAAATACTGATAAAAAATAATCGGCAGGGTTTCCCCTTAATGTAATAGAATGTGGCGGACCGCCACGGCATTGTCATAATCCCCACACCTTGAAAATAAAGGGTTTTCTTTACTTGAAAACTAACTTAAAGTAATATAATACATTGTAGCCCCCAGAAGAAATTACACAAAGTCAGACGCTATTTGTAACTTTTATTACCAATTTAATGATATCAAACGTCACAATTCCAACAGGTTTTACTCTACCTCACGTGCAAACACTTTTGTCTTCAAGAGTCTACACCTCCCCAGACACACAACACTTCCTCATTCTCAGCCAATCACCTTTCAGGCATGGATGGTGTGTTTGAAAACATGGGAAAAACTAACTTCAAATGCAAACCACATGAAACATAAAGCATTACCGCCAACAGGTCGTTACAGTAGGAATGGATATATATATATATATATATATATATATATATATATATATATATATATATATATATATATATACTGTATATATATATATATATATATATATATATATATATATACTGTATATATATATATATATACAGTATATATATATATATATATATATATATATATATATATATATATATATACACAGTATATATATATATATATATATATATATATATATATATATATATATATATACAGTATATATATATATATATACAGTATATATATATATATATATATATATATATATATATATATATATATATATATATATATATATATATATATATACAGTATATATATATATATATACAGTATATATATATATATATATATATATATATATATATATATATATATATATATATATATATATATATATATATATATACAGTATATATATATATATATATATATATATATATATATATATATATATATATATATATATATACACTACCGTTCAAAAGTTTGGGGTCACCCAAACAATTTTGTGGAATAGCCTTAATTTCTAAGAACAAGAATAGACTGTCGAGTTTCAGAAGAAAGTTCTCTTTTTCTGGCCATTTTGAGCGTTTAATTGACCCCACAAATGTGATGCTCCAGAAACTCAATCTGCTGAAAGGAAGGTCAGTTTTGTAGCTTCTGTAATGAGCTAAACTGTTTTCAGATGTGTGAACATGATTGCACAAGGGTTTTCTGATCATCAATTAGCCTTCTGAGCCAATGAGCAAACACATTGTACCATTAGAACACTGGAGTGATAGTTGCTGGAAATGGGCCTCTATACACCTATGTAGATATTGCACCAAAAACCAGACATTTGCAGCTAGAATAGTCATTTACCACATTAGCAATGTATAGAGTGTATTTCTTTAAAGTTAAGACTAGTTGAAAGTTATCTTCATTGAAAAGTACAGTGCTTTTCCTTCAAAAATAAGGACATTTCAATGTGACCCCAAACTTTTGAACGGTAGTGTGTGTATATATATATATATATATATATATATATATATATATATATATATATATATATATATATATATATATATATATATATATATATATGGCCTATTATTTTCACACTATTGACAAGTGATGTACCGAAAACTCGACCACCAAAAAAGACTTAAATATAAGAATTTTGAAAGATGGCACCTGATGGCCATAAGACGTAACTGCACTTTTTGTCCATATAGATAAAATAGTGTTCATATATGAGATCTAAGGCTGCCAATTATGGCCAAAGTAATAATTAAGATTATTGTTATAAATATTGAAATCATGATTACTGATTGTTAGTTAAAGCAGTGTTGGGGTGTGAACGTAATACCATCATGTCATGTGTAATGTCTAATAAAAATGCTGTAGATAAACATTATCCATATATTTAAAGACAAATATTAAGGTTTTTTAAATTCTTTAATAATATCAACTTGTCAGCTTTTTGTCATTACATGATGCCTTTATCTCTATTTTTACATTTTGATAGAGGGATTTGTTTTTAATTATTATTATTATTTTAAGTTATGTACATTTATATGTACATGTAGATACTGTATCGGGAGGGATCCATTAAGATTTTGAGCAGATATACATCGTATAGGAATTAACTATATACCATAAAACATTAACAAAATGCTGTATCACATGAATGGTTTTTGAAGTAATACCTTTGTGACATGAAAAAAACACAAGTACTGTAAAAAAAAAAACATGGCATTTACTTTTTGATATCCAAATAAAACACAAAGCAGTTTGGCTAATGAAGACAAAGTCTAATAAACAAGCTTTGTTCTTCTCCAACACCTCCTAGTGGTTCAGTACAACAGTTTGGCCAACAACAAAAAAACAGGAGTGACACCCCTCACGTCGAATACACAATCTTCACAGCCTGCGTTCAATTCGATGAGATGACAAAACATGTCAGCGAGTACTGATGTTATTTGAACACTTATACAGTTTAAATTTAAATAAAGGACGAGTGAGCATCGCAGTCAACAAACTAAAGACTTTATAAACAAGTTGTGACAACGTTCCTGACATATCACCTGCTGCATGTTTCCTCACCTCATTAACTCTCAGTCACAGCAGCTGATGGACGCTGTATTGAGAAAATAAAAGCAACATCAAAAAGTTTTTCTCCTTCGCTGTACACTTTTAGTGTGGGGATAAATAAGTGCGTCTGTCTCCAATATTGTCCACACCTGTCGCCATTTAACAGCAGTGTGCTCTTAAACGCACACCGGGAAGCAAGGGCAAAATTACATTATACCAAGCGCTTCGCTTCATTTACTCCGAGGGGAAATCTCCAGAGCAAAGTCAGTGTAGTTAGTTTGCCATGATTATCAAGCCAAACGACGCTAGTGTGCGTGCGCCTGACTTTGTGTTGCCTAAAATGCATAAATAAATGACGGTTTTTCGGTAATTAAAATATTTGACAGTATTACTAACCGTCTGGAATTTTATCGCAAATTATCATCATACCATTTACCGTTACATCCCTCATCCATTGACAAGTAAAACATCAAGGGCAGTCACGGCATGTTCTTGCCGCCCATGCTGGTCAATTTTTTAGGGCATTTTGGCGGTCGCTGCACTTGCCGCGGTTAAATTCAAGCCCTGCAATTAAAAACATGGCAAAACCATATAAAAATATATGTTAATACTAAATAATAATAACGGATTTGTTTTTAAATGCATATATACATTTGTTAGCCTTTTTATCCAATCTATCCAATCCAATCCAATCCACTTTATTTATATAGCACATTTACACAACAAGAATGTTTCCAAAGTGCTGCACAGCCATGTTAAAAACAATATTAAAAACAATATTAAACACGATATTAAAAACAATATTAAAAACAATATTATGCTACACCAATGACTGAATAAAAACAAAGAATAAATGAATAGAAAACCAATACAGAGACAATATAAAAAATAAATATGATTAAAAACGATTTTAAAGGGTAAAACCAATTAAAACAGTAAAATAGACATCAAAATTTATAACCCTAACCCTAACCACACAGGACAACAGAGGACAGAAGACCACACAACTCACGTAGTGTTAAAAGCCAAAGAAAAAAAGTGGGTCTTAAGACGAGACTTAAAACACTCCACTGTGGGAGCAGTTTGAATATGGAGGGGCAGAGTGTTCCAGAGTTTAGGGCCGACCACAGAGAAGGCCCTGTCTCCCCTGGTTTTAAGTCTCGTCCTGGGCACCACAAGCTGGGGCTGGCTCTCGGACCTCAGAGCGCGCGCAGGAGTGTAAATTTGGATGAGGTCCGAGATATACTGAGGTGCCAGTCCATGTAAAGCTTTAAAAACAAACAGCAAGGATTTAAAATCAATTCTAAAATGAACAGGGAGCCAGTGCAAACTCCGAAGAATTGGGGTTATATGCTCACGTTTCCTGGCCCCTGTTAAAAGTCGTGCTGCCGCGTTCTGGACTAACTGCAACCGGGAGAGAGCTTTTTGGCTAATGCCAGCATAAAGTGCATTGCAGTAGTCCAGGCGACTTGAAATAAAAGCATGCACGACTTGTTCAAAAAGGTTAAAAGATAAAAATGGTTTTACCTTTGCTAAAAGACGAAGATGATAAAAACACGATTTTAAAACGCCATTGACTTGTCAAATTTAAAATCGCTGTCTATAGTGACGCCAAGGCTGGTGACTTTGGGACGCACATGATTTTGCAATGGTCCCAAGTCAGTGAGGGCCGGACCAAAAACTGAAATTTCCGTTTTTCCCTCATTCATTATTAAAAAATCCTGGGCTAACCAAGCCTTGACATCACATAGACAGTTGAGAAGGGGTGTCAGGGGCCTGTGGCCTTTTGAAATTGGCATATACATTTGGCAGTCATCTGCATAAAAGTGATAAGACACTCCATGTTTCTTAAAAATCTCTCCAAGAGGGAGAATGTACAAGGAAAACAGGATGGGGCTTAGAATGGATCCCTGGGGGACACCACAGTAAAGCGGAGCAGAAGAAGAGGTGGCGTCCCCCAGCCTGACTAATCCACTTTATTTATACAGCACATTTAATAAAACAATAAAAGTTTCACAAAGTGCTGCACAGGGGTCAAAAAACACATTTAGAAGCAGGATACAACTAGGAGAGTCAATTGTAAAAGACATTAGTGATTTTTTTTTTTTTAAAGAAATGTATCATCGTAGCAGATAATGCAAATTATTCGATTACGTCATGATGACCATGTCCATAACCACGCCCCAACCGCCACAGGTATCTTGGGAGTCTAGGGGAAACCCTGATCGTGATTGATATTTTAGCTTTAATCAAGCAGCCCTACCTATGGCTAGTCTAACAGATGATGTTGCTACGACATCATTGCCCAGCAACAGCATTGGGCCAAAGAAAAAGATGACAAAAGACTTTTCAACAACCGAGAAGTCAAATGTTAAGCTTCAACGTAAAGCCTTCCCGGAGCTGGTGAAAGTGGTGAATGTCCACCCAAAATACTGAAAAAGACCGGCACCTGCTAGAGTTGCGGAGCAGAGTGACAAGAGGGAATTTTCTGACTGTTATCAATTTGATCACATGCTATTGTATATCTCTATTGTTGTGATTTGATTGCATATTATTGTATATTGTATTCATGTAACCAGGGACTGTAGATAGAAACTAGCTGTTTAGCTGGAGTCTGGTGAAGAACATATCTGTTTTTGAGCTTAATGTCTCTGTGCATTGTCCCCACTAAACTCAACTACACTGGGTTCCGTATCAAGCACTGATGTACAGGTAACTTACTGTATTTTTCAGACCATAGGGTGCAGGATTATAGGGCCCACTGCCGATGGTCAGGTCTATTCAGGTCTATTTTCATACAAAAGGCACACTGGATTATAAGGCGCATTAAAGGGGTCATATTATGATTTTTTATTTTATTTAGAACACCTTCCTTGTGGTCTACATAACATGTAATGGTGGTTTTTTGGTCAAAATGTTGGATGGATTATGTTTTACAGACTAACCCTTCAGGATGCGCCATTTTGTGGGTGGTCTTATTTAAGTGGCTCCACTTCGACAGCGTCTTCTCCCCATCATCTTTGTTGCACCGGTGTAGCGTGAGGATGGGAATCAATGAAGTGTCAAAAGATAGAGCTAACTGTTTTAATGACATTCAGACTTTTCTTAAATTAATAACGGAGCAGCATCTCCTCATCTGTGGCTCATTAGTGCAACAACAACGCCGGAAATTTGTCCCGTGAAGAACCGAACTCTCTAATAACTAAAGTTCTGTGGGTGAATTATCTAAACCCACTACACTGGCAGTTTTTAGCACTTCCATAGCGAGATATAAGTTACAACTTTAAGCGTTATATTAGAAATGGCAACAGCGGAGGATGAATGCCCCACAACAAGAAGATAGCGAAAAAGAAGAAGCTTATTGACTACGTCGTCGGCACAAACTATAATGGCGGACGCGCACACATTTTCAGAACTTTTGCATATCCCAAATACACATCAGCAGGTACCAGAAGGTAAGAAAAGTTGGTGTTGCATAATATTGTGAAACAAAAGGCCAGATAATATGTCTGCTAATAGTTGCCATTGCGCGGTCCTTATACACACGCCATAATAATACTCGTATGGGACAAGCGGCAGAAAATGAATGGATGGAATGGCTGTTGAAGCAGTACGTCTGACTACGGTAGCTGTAATCTCAACAATCCATCAAGCGGTGCGGCTTCATAGCTTACCAAAGTCGTACTAAAACATTTTGACAGATTTTTGAGCGCCGTGTGTAATGTTCTATATTCTCAATGGAACATTTAAAGTTTTGGTGTTGTTTACCGGGATCATCTTGCAGTCTACACATATCTCTTAGGTGGGACTGCCATCTACTGGTCACACTTATCATTATACCATGATCCAAAATAAAATGGCTTTGAGGTCAGTAAGCACAACCAGAATTATTCTGTACATTAGGCACACTGTCGATTTTTGAGAAAATGAAAGGATTTAAAGTGCGCCTTAAAGTCAGAAAAATATGGTTTCGAAATTAATAGTTATTCATATATTTTTCATGGATTACATCATGTAACTTCTCCAAAAGGAGACTGTATGCTGTAGTGCCTCTTGCTGGTGTAAGTATGATAGTTTAATAACTATAGATCTATAAATACAACCATTTTTGACAGCCACGTAAATGTGGACATTAGTGCTATCTATTTATAAAACATGTCACTGTCACGTTAACTTTCAGGCTGAATGAATTCCAATTCTCCCCCTTACCCCTTGTCTTAGCATTTCCCTCTCTGTTTTGTGCGTTCATGTCAAACGATTGTGCTCCAAGCACTTGAAAGTTTAAGGTAAGGTAAGCCAAAGGCTGGAATATACTCTCACGTCACGTAGCTTGCGTCCCTCTGACGATATCTTGTTTGATTTATAGTTATTCCGTGTGGGGTGGTTAAAGTTAAAGTTAAAGTGCCAATGATTGTCACACACACACAAGGTGTGGCGTGCCAGACTTGTAATTCTCTTCCAAAACACTAAGGGCCAGTGTCACCTGAAGGTGATGTCGTTGACTAAATATGTCCTTCTTGTAAATAGTGACGACAACCACATCGATCGACATCTTTGTCTACACTGGAACTAATCATTAAGTAACATCAGTTTACCTTTAATGGACGTTTTACTTATAAATCAGAGGAAAATACCTTTGTGAAGATGGACTGTGCAACTTCCGAACAAGTCGAGAACGCCATTATTATTTGCAACGCTATTTGGCCGTTCGGGACACAGGACAAGAGAAAGCTATCATGTATTTGTAAATAAACACAACTGTTAATTAACTGTTTTACCGACATAATGGTGTTAATGTGTATGGTAATGTGTTACTGATGTTTGGCAATAAAAGTTAAAAAGAGTGTCGGACTCGTACTTTGTGACTTTCTTCTAAACACAATAACATGATAAGAAAAATAAAAATTAAATAAATATTTTTAGAGTGCACCGATATATTAAGTACACAATATCCGTTTTCATGCAAATGTTTAATCACTGTTGCTTTATTTCATACAATAATTTGTGCATTTCAGGTATAAATCTGCTTTCTTGTGGTCAGGGACCCCCTCTGCAAAAGCTGACTACGCAAAGCTACGCAGACGGGGATGGGTCGAGACAGTGCCGCCTACACAAGTTACTTGACGCAAGAGTATACACCAGGCTAAAGTGTCAAGAGGTGTATAGCCCTCAAAACGAAGAGTGGTCCTGGCCAAGCTTTCAACCAAGTGTTACGAGAAGAAGGCTGAGTCAAAAGCACATAAATGTAAAAAATAATTGTAAAAAATGATTTTCATAGTAAATAAACTAGTGTCTTATCAGGTATTTAATATTACGCTACTCCACGTAAATATTGTCATGTTTTGATTTTTGTTTTCTAAGATCACTTGTCATATGAGCGAGCTCAAGCAGCTGTAGCTAGTAAACTATGATATCAGACTAGCGGCAAACTGACTTCACTAAATGTTAATACATTTCATGAATGATTAGACATCTAATATACATTCAAAATTAAAATTAGCAATGTTTAGAAAGTTGTTTTAATTTTTTTAAGCAATTTTTGTATAATATGAAAAAAAAACATTTCACATACTGTAACTTCTAAGTACTGTCCTGTGACGTTCGCTCTTTATAGCTTATTATATGTCTCATAACTAATATAACGTAGTAGATCATAGTGTTAGTGTAGTATGTTACTGTGTATGTCATTGCTCTTAAGCGGCTTGGGTTGATAAAGTAGCGGGAAACAAATGGTGTCTCATTTCTCAGGGCGTGTTTTCCCATCACTGCATCATGGCCCTCTGCTTCAAATGGCGAGGGCTCGGGGTAAGACGAAGGGAGGAGGATAAAAGAGGAGAATTGGGATTCAGCCTTGTACTGGTTGACACGCCGATCAGCACTGCCGCAAGATGGCAGCCACGCTGATGTCATGAAACAGTGGGTTGACACAGGCACAGGTCTATAGATGTCAACATGAGGTGCAGAGACATGTTTATCATACCAGTGCATGCTGGGAGTCGTAGTATCAGTGCTGTAAATTATTTATAGGGGTAATAATATATTTCAGGTCTCCATGTTTGTGCCTCTGGTAAGATATCTGCAACAGCATGTACATAGCCGCATATTCAGATAGATGTATTACACCCACACACTCCCATTCAGACGGTAGAATGAGCCTGCTCTCCTGGGACAAAAGAGAACCACCTGGCTTGTCTCCTCTGCTCTCCCTGGGTGTGGAGGTGTGTGTGCGCGCATCTGTGTTCAACCTTATAAATAGAACCTGTGTCTTCCCTCGTTTTGCACCAATGGGATTCTCATCTTTTAAATTAAATAAACTGCAAATCGGGCCCAGCTGTGGCCTGCATCCACAGCCTGCATCAGTCAGCATCCATGCTCTGGAGCAACACAGGGAGGCAGGGATGCCAATGTGTGCGTGTGTGTGATGGCAGACGAATGGGAAAAGACAGGAGTATAAAAGGGGAGAGACAATTGAACTGAACTGGGAAAGTGGGACATTCTGCACTGAAGCCACCCAGCATAGGAAGGAAGCCTTGCTCAGGTTTGCTAAATGAACTCCCCTGTGTACAAAACACAAGGAAGTGGAGCTTCATTCTCAGCTGCAACCCTCCCCCCGTCCTTATTGCATTCTTGCTTATCTTTTAACCATTGCTGACTTAGCAATTACTTACAAAGATATATATCATGCTCAGCCATAATGAAATGAACACTGATTTTCCAGTTGACCAAAATTTGATAGAATCTACAGTCTAAAAAATATATAATATGTCACTATATCGAAGCACTATCACTTACTTAAGGAACCAGGAGTAATTTTAAGGCACTTAAAGCACCAATTGTCAAATTACATCCAGCTAAATCTTTTGGACGAGTTTGCTCACTGTAGGTGCTGCAGTGTCCTTCCATTAAGTGCTTTCAAACCGGAAGTAGAGTGCTGTTCAGTCTTCTAGCCGTCCATAGCGTTTCGACTAGTATGGATTTTTCATTAATCACTCCAAGCAACATTTGCAAGTTTTACAGTGTAACTAAAACTGTTTATACCTACTAAACCCTCCCACGTGTGACGTCTGCAGGATGGTTTTCATGCATATTTGTTTGATCTATCGTAATGTAATGACGCTAGCGTTGATAGCATTAGCTAATATGCTAACACGTTTAAGAGTGTGTGTGTTAGTATCATTGATTTACCAGGGCATTATTTTTGTATTGTTTCAGTTTCACAAATTCCTCAATAAACTCACCAAAACGTCACTGTGGAGGTATGGAGTCTCTTAGCTGATTGGAGAGCTAGATGACGTCTGTTTTGTTTTATCAGACATTTTACTGCTGTGTTACAGGCACCTTTTGGAAACAATTGTAAATAAATAAACATTTACAGAATATTTATGTGTATATAAGTCACTTCACAACGAATATATCTGCGGCTTATAGTCAGGTGCATCTAATATGTGGAAAAAATGTGTTTCCCCTAAAATTGACCCACACACATATACCAGGGTTTCCCCTTAATGTATTTGATGTGCCACAGCAACATATTAGCCACTACACCTTAAAAAATTGTTTTTTTTTACGTGAAAACAAAGTAAAGTAATATAATGTATTGTAGCGTCCAAAAGAAGACACACAAAGTCTGACACTCGTTTAAGCGTGTATTGCCAGTCTTAGGCAAACAACTGGCCCAATTCCATCAAGTATTTCCCCGTGCACACACAACTGTTTCCGTGTTTTACTCCTAGACACGCGACACTTCCTCATTCTCCACCGACACGGTGTGTTCACAGACTATGGGAAAAATGAACATCATAACACACTAACATACACATCAACTCCAGCAGGAAGTTACAGTATGAATGGATACATATATTTAAAAATATATAGTTTACTATTTGCGCACTATTGACTAGTGATGCACCGAAAATTTGGCCCCCCAAAAAAGACCTGAACAGCGCTGCCAAAACCGAATGTTGTCATGAAGTAATCCATAACTACAATACTGTCTGGATCGGAGGCAGAATGTCCGCAATGCATCCGAAATATAACCGCGCGTACAGCGTCTTCAAAATTTAAGATGACACTGGCTGCTTTTAAAGCAAGTGTGACGTCAGGTTCTCTGCAGCTGGCTTTTTATCGCGGAAATGGAGCAACAGAAGTAAAGAGACTCCAAACACAAATACAGTCGTCAATAACACCAGAAATAGATGCTAGATTTATTTTTAAATTTAAAAAAGAGCGGCTAACTGTATTGGACAAATCCCAAGAAAAAAAGGATTTTCAGCAAAGTACATCGTACAATTAGCAGCAACAATTGAAAAATGGAGGAAAACGATTATAAGCAAGAACAAATATACAAAACGATCCCACCTAATAGTCGCTCTGCTCTGCGTCAATCCCCCCTCTCGCCCTCACTGCCCCCTCCCCCGTCTCTCTCCAGCTGTCCTTTCAAAATAAATGCATTCAAATCCCGAAAATAAAAATCAAGAAAATCCGAGTCGTGGCGGACGTAATTCTTTTGTGGCGGGCCGCCACAAATAAATGAATGTGTGGGAAACACTGACGCTGTTGTAACACGTGCAGAATGTGGCTTGGCATGGTCTTGCTGAAATAAGCAGGGGCGTCCATGAAAATGACATTGCTTGGATGGCAACATACGAGTATGTTGCTCCAAAACCTGTATGTACCTTTCAGCATTAATGGTGCCATCACAGATGTGTAAGTTACCCATGCCTTTGGCACGAATACACCCCCACACCGTCACAGATGCTGGCTTTTGAACTTTGCGCCTATAACAGTCCGGATGGTTCTTTTCCTCTTTTTAGTCCAGAGGACACGACGTCCACAGTTTCCAAAAACAATTTGAAATGTGGACTCGTCATACCACAGAACATTTTTCCACTTTGCATCAGTCCATCTTAGATAAGCTCGGGCCCAGCGAAGCCGGCGGCGTTTCTGGGTGTTGTTGATGAATGGCTTTCGCTTTGTATAGTAGTTGTTTTAACTTGCACTTACAGATGTAGCGACAAACTGTAGTTACCAACAGTGGTTTTCTGAAGTGTTCCCGAGCCCATGTGGTGATAACCTTTACAGACTGATGTCGGTTTTTGATGCAGTACCGCCTGAGGGATCGAAGGTCACGGGCATTCAATGTTACGTGATGTGATTTCTCCAGATTCTCTGAACCAGTTTTGATGATATTACAGACCTTAGATGGTGAAATCCCTAAATTGCTTGCAATAGTTCGTTGAGAAATGTTGTTCTTAAACTGTTTGACAATTTGCCCACGCATTTGTTCACAAAGTGGTGACCCTCGCCCCATCCTTGTTTATGAATGACTGAGCATTTCATGGAAGCTGCTTTTATACCCAATCATTGCACCCACCTGTTCCCAATTTGCCTGGTCACCTGTGGGACGTTTCAAATAAGTATTTGATGAGCATTCCTCAACTTTCTCAGTCTTTTTTGTCACTTGTTCCAGCTTTTTTGAAACATGTTGCAGGGATCAAATTCCAAATGAGCTAATATTTGCAAAAAATAACAACGTTTACCAGTTCGAACGTTAAGTCTCTTGTCTTTGCAGTGTATTCAATTGAATATATGTTGAAAAGGATTTGCAAAATCATTGTATTCTGTCTTTATTTACGATTTACACAACGTGCCAACATAACTGTTTTTGGGTTTTGTATGTTAATACCATAATATCAGATTTGTTTTAAATCTATGTGTTATGATCAGATGTTATTACAGGTATGACCGCTAGGGGGCAGTACTGGTTAGTATGCTGCTTACCGTACCACATAAAGTGGTAGAACAAGACTGCATAAAAGACACATGTATGTTGTTGAGAACGTGGAGCATTAAAAGTTAAGTCACTTGCTATCAACAGCCTCATCCTTCAAACACGAACATGACATGGTACCAGGAGTAAACTCGACTTGACGACATGGATTTAAAATCACCGGAGAGTTTGAAACTAACGGGGAATGTCGACGAGAACTGGCGCACCTTCAAACAGCAGTTTCACCTGTACATTGCGGCTATGGGACACGAGACAAAGCCGGAGGCGAGAAAGGTAGCGCTGCTGCTAAAAATAGCAGGGCCACAGGCCATAGAAGTATTTAACACGTTTGTGTTTGACACTCCTGACGATAATGGAAAGTTGGATGTAGTGCTTAGCAAATTTGACGCTCACTGTTCTCCGAAGAAGAACGAGACGTACGAAAGGTACAGGTTTCGGTCTCGTACGTAGCGGCAGCATGAGCCATTTAATAGCTTCCTGACGGACTTGCGGCTAAAGGCGCAGTCCTGCAACTTCGTGACGCTGAAGGACTCCATGATCCGGGACCAGATAGTCTTCGGCGTGGAGGATAAAAAGGTCAGAGAGAGGCTACTACGAGAGATGGAGTTGACGCTGGCGGGAGCCATTAAGATCTGCCAGGCGAGTGAGCTGTCCCAAAAGCACGTGAGGACGTTCAGCGAGATGTCTGCAGTCGCCTCGGCGCAGAGCGTCAACGCGGCAGCGGTAGGAGCAGTGTCGTACCAGCGGAGACAGCGCACACAGACCCGGCCTGCACGGCAGTCGGAGGACGTGATGATAAGCTGCAAGCGCTGCGGCACAAAGCACAAGCCCCGACAATGTCCAGCGTTTGGTAAGCAATGCTCAAGTTGCCAAGGCAAGAATAATTTTGCTAAACAGTGCTTCTCCAAATGGAAAGAGGGGAAGAAAGGAAAAACTGTAAACATAGTAGATGAGCCTGATCTCAGTGACACGTTCTTTGTTGGCATGGTAAATTTGGAAAGTGAACAAATAAGTAAACCAGACAATGAAGAAGATAAATGGATAGCTCCTCTACTGATAAATGGGACTGTAGTCACCATGAGATTGGACACGGGTGCAAAAGCAAATCTCATAAGCATGTGTGATGTAAAGGCAATGAAAAACAAGCCACAAATAAAAAGAAAAGAATCTGGACTTAAAGACTACAATGGACAACCAATTAAATGTTTGGGCACATGCAGGCTGAGTGTCACAGTTAAAGGAAAAGTGCACCACCTATGCTTCTTTGTTGTGAATGAGAGACGTGAATCACTTCTGGGTGACAGAGCCTGTGAAGAACTAGCACTTGTGAAAAGAGTGTATAGCATTATCCCAAAAAATTACTCTATGGAAACAATTGTTCAGAACTTTTCAGATGTTTTCAAGGGTTTTGGTGTTTTGCCCTTCACATATAAAATACAATTGAAAGAAGATGCCCAACCAGTTGTGCATGCAGCACGCAGAGTTCCAGCCCCACTGAAAGACAGCCTAAAGAAAGAACTCGACAGAATGATCATGCTGGGGGTGATCAAAAAGGTTAATGAGCCTACAGACTGGGTCAACTCAATGGTCATCACAAAGAAAAAGAATGGTGAGATGAGAATATGTATGGACCCTAAAGATCTAAATGAGAGCATTAAGCGTGAACATTATCAAATACCTACACGTGAAGAGATCATCAGTGAAATGTCAGGTGCCAGCTACTTCACAAAGCTTGACGCCTCACAAGGTTTCTGGCAGCTGAAACTGAGTGAAAGCAGCACAATGTACTGTACCTTTAATACGCCCTTTGGCAGACACTGTTTTCTCAGACTGCCTTTTGGAATAAAGTCAGCACCTGAAATATTTCACAGAGCGATGGAGCAGATCATCAAGGGCTTGGGTGGAGTTCGAGTCTACATTGATGACATCATCATATGGGGATCCACAGCCCAAGAGCACAATGAGAGACTAAACAGAGTTATGGAACGCATAAAAAAGTATGGACTAAAACTAAACAAGAGTACATGTGAGTTTGGTGTTCAGGAGATCCTTTTCCTTGGAGACAAGCTGTCTGCACGTGGTGTCCAACCAGATCAAGAAAAAATGTGTGCAATACAGAACATGCCAAGGCCCACAGACAAAACCGGTGTGCTACGCATCATGGGGATGGTCAATTTTATAGGTAAATTCATTCCCAATTTGACAGCAAAGACATCTTGCATACGAGAGCTTCTGCACAAGGACTGTGATTTTAAATGGACAGTGAAACATGAGCATGAGTGGCAAAAACTCAAGAACACACTGACTACAGCACCTGTGTTGTCATTTTATGACCACACAAAGAGGATAAAAGTGTCAACCGATGCTTCCAAAGATGGTATTGGTGCCGTTCTACTCCAGGCTGAGGGTGAGCACTGGAAACCGGTAGCCTATGCATCTCGGGCTATGACAAAATCGGAATGTCGGTACGCTCAGATCGAAAAAGAATGTTTGGGACTGGCATATGGTTTGGAGCGGTTTCATAGCTATGTGTACGGCCTGCCGTCCTTCACAGTTGAAACTGATCACCGACCGCTGGTTGCCATCATCAAAAAGAATCTGAATGAAATGTCACCGCGGATTCAACGGTTGATGATGAAAATGCAAAGGTATGATTTTGAACTGATATATACTCCAGGTAAACACCTAATCCTTGCTGATGCCCTATCCAGAGCAACTACAGGCGACAGTGTGAGTGCAACAAATGAGGACATACAGTGTCATGTGAACATGGTGTCTGCTACGCTGCCTGTGTCAGACACAAAGTCAAGACAAATCGCTGAGGCTACAGCAACGGATTCTGAGTTACAACATGTCATGAGGAACATGGATGAGGGATGGCCGGCTGGCTCATGTCCACAATTTTATCACGTCAGAGGTGAGCTCAGTACTGTGGATGGACTGCTGTTGAAAAAGGGCAGAATTGTTATTCCACAGGCTTTGAGAATGGACATTTTGCACAGGATACATGAAGGCCATCTCGGCATTGAAAAATGCAAAAGGAGGGCGAGAGAGTCGGTTTTCTGGCCCGGAGTGAACAAAGACATTGAAACACTCATAAATAAATGTGAAACATGCCAGAAACACAGGAACAAGCAGAGCAAAGAGCCTATGGTGGTTGCTGAGGTGCCAACCGCACCATGGCACAAAGTAGGAATGGACTTGTTTCATCTCCGAGGTAAAGACTATTTAGTGGTAGTAGATTACTACTCAAACTTCCCTGAAATGGCGCTACTAGCAGGCTTAACGTCAACTTGTGTAATAACACATGCTAAATCTATATTCACTAGGCATGGCATTCCACACACTGTAGTGAGCGACAACGGCCCATGCTTCAGCAGCAAAGAATGGCAGAAGTTTACGGTGCAATATGATTTCCAGCATGTGACGTCAAGCCCACATTATGCACAATCAAACGGGCAAGCGGAAAAAGGAGTTCACATTCTAAAGCAACTCCTAAAGAAAGCAGCTGACAGTGACTTGGATCCGTATCTGGCTTTATTGAGCTACAGAGCATCACCTCTTCAGTGCGGACTATCACCAGCTGAACTGCTGATGAAGAGGAAGCTACGAACAACTTTGCCGAGTCATTCAAACAATATAATAAAGCAAAATAATCCCTCAAAGATTGAACATAAACTACGACAACAGAAGATGATGCAAAAGTCATTTTATGACAAAACAACCAAGCGTCTTCCTCCACTGACTACCAACAACACAGTCAGGATTGAGGATACTGATGGATGGAGTACAAAAGCAACAGTCCTGCAAGAAGTTGCTCCAAGATCGTACACGGTGAGAACTGATGATGGACAAATCCTCAGACGCAATCGTCGCAGTCGGTTAAAGACTCCTCAAGGGACTGTTGGTGAGCTCAGTGTAACTTGTGGTGAATCTCAGGTAATACCCACACCTGTTATGGACTGTAACGCTGACTGTAAAACGCCTACTCCATATGAACCTGAGTTAAGAAGGTCCACAAGAGAAATCAAAAGGCCTGATAGACTGAACTTGTAAACAAAGAAAAGTCAATATGCATGTTAAATATGTTGAACAAAATGTATATTGATTGTTGTGAAAGTGTTATAAATAGTATTGGCTCAGATTTGAGATAGCCTATGCAATTTGAAATTGTTCATACTGCACATATGTGTCAGAGTTAGACTAAATGAGAATTTGTTAAAATAACTGACCCTGCTAATGTGATTAGTTAGGTCAATACATTTTGTCTTAGAAAAAGGGGGATGTTATGATCAGATGTTATTACAGGTATGACCGCAAGGGGGCAGTACTGGTTAGTATGCTGCTTACCGTACCACATAAAGTGGTAGAACAAGACTGCATAAAAGACACATGTATGTTGTTGAGAACATGGAGCATTAAAAGTTAAGTCACTTGCTATCAACAGCCTCATCCTTCAAACACAAACATGACACTATGTATACATTTTTTTGCCTTTTTAAAGAGAATATATGCATCAGAGCAAATAATGTGATGTCATATTGACCGCGCCCCTGCCACACCCATAACCACGCCCTCACCACCACCACAGGTATCTTGGAAAATCTATGGAATACCCTGTATATAGATATATACACACATATAATAATATGTATGTACGTATATGCACGCATGCATACACACACAGCATTATATAATTCCCTTCAAACCCCAGCTAATTTTCCTGTTGGATCTTCATCAGACACCCTGGGTGTAAAAAACTAAAGTCGCTTTTAGTAACAGATGGAGAAGCAGCATTGCTCTTGGTTACCATGTATAATTAATCGACTGTTGCTGCTGGTCTTCGTCCGGGTTTCTGTACTAACCCCAGTTCTCCACAGGGCCAATACAGAACTGCACTGAACAACCAAGAAGATGGATTTGGCCATTTATATGACTTGTACAGGCTATACCTGTCACTAATGTGTCTCCCATATGACATTTGATGAAATTATTAATTAGGTAGTCCACAGCAGGTAAAACGCGAGGAACAGCAACAAAGTTTCCCTGGTGTTGTTTATTGATGCCATTTCCCCATTGTGGAATAAATAAGTATATTATAGCCTATCACTCCCTGCCCCAACAAGGGTAGCTATACATTTTGTGTTTAAAAATGTAAACTTAAGTAAAATGTTTTAAGTTTATTCGATACATCTAAAAGTAGCTCGACCTTAGCGAGCCTGTGCCTGCTCAGCCAGCACAACAGGATATCCAACAAATGCTGACTCCAGCAGTAAATGGGAAAGGCACTACTAGCATGTTGTTGTTTTTTCCCCCAGTGTTTCCTCCATCGCTACTTTCTGAAAATATGTTGGATTAGTGGTTCCACAGAACAGTCAAGGGCAGAGCCAGGTGAAAGTCAATGCTTTGCATCTATCCGTTCAGCTGCTGTAAAGTGACTTGGGTTTGGGAGCAACTTGGATAATCATCAAAACCGCAAAAGTGATGGGCCCTTCACATGTGTGATGGGAAGGACCATGCCCTAAGTTAAAAGGCCTCACACAAGCGAAGGATGAGACCCAACTGCTTAAAGGGACATGGATGACACAGGTGCTCATGCGCACACATAAACAGAAAAGACAGGGGACGATCCATACAAGCAGAAAGGAATAATTGTGACTTCCAGGCATCTCTGTGTTGAGATGGACATAAGAAATGTGATATAGGCCAATGAGCCTGTGACTCATGGATTAACCTTTTTATACACCAATAAACACTGCATCAGGGTGATATCAGCCCATGGAGAAAACTGAC